>NC_047039.1:74188160-74488994 GCF_011762595.2 Tursiops truncatus | reverse complement strand
CAAGCCAGGAAAGGTTTAAAGAAAGGTTTTTTGTTTGTTTTTGTTTTGTGTTTTTCCCACACCAAGAGAAACAAACCAAGGTGAATTTCAGAATATTTCTACAATATTTTAGAATAACCAGTTGTCTCTTTGGTCATAGTCCCTATTGCAGTAGCATTTGCCTGGTGTAACCATCTTCAGAGCATTCCCCTGCCTTCAAAAGTACACAGTGGGGACTGGTATCTATAGCACCAGGGCTTGACAGGCAAAGAGTGGGATAAAGAAAGGGGAGACACGCAGCCTCTTCATGGGGAAGAAATCAGCACAGGAGAGAGAAGCTGGGAGACTTGAGAGGGAGCTGGGTTCTGGCACCACAGAAAGACTATACTGTCTAATACAGTAGCCACTGACCAGTTACTTAAATTTAAATTTAAATCAATTAAAGTTGAATGCAATTAAAAAGTTAGTTCCTCAGTCTACTAATCACTTTTCGGGCACTCAACAGCCACAGTGGCTAGTGGCCACCATACTGATTGATGCAGATATAGAACATTTCCATCATCCCAAAATATTCTATTGGACAGGGCTGGCTTCAAACTACAAGTAAAAGAGAAGAGAGTGTTAAAGAGATAAGCAATGATAAAAATAAAAACAAAACAGAACCAAGACAGAAATCTTGAAAAACAGTACTAAGATTATCAGATCTTGAGGCTGGACAGGACACTGGCTGAGGACCTTTTTCTCCTCTTATAAACTATTGTCAAAGGGTGGATGAGACAAAGGCTAATTAAAGAGTCAGGAACATGTGACATTCCTGGCCTTGTTGAACCAGTGCCATAACAGAGGGTGGACAAATGACAAAAGCAGTTAGGAATGCGGCTGTTTTCATTTCCTTCCCCCCTGAATAGGCTCTGTTTCCTAGCTGTGGGGTCCCAATAAGATCACTTAAACTCTAGGAATTCACTTTTTCATTCATAAACTTGTGCTAATAACCTCACTTCAAGCAACAGTTTAACGATCAAATGAGATAATGCCCATGAAACTTCATTATAAGCTGCACTGTTCTATGTAAAAGTTATTATAACTACTCATTCTGATGCACTTTAGTTATTCCTTGGCATCTTTATTAACTTTGTCTCTCTTGTTAGATTATAAAGGAATTTGAAGGGTAAAATGCAATAGAAGTAACAAAGCCCTATGTAAAATTTTGATTTTCACTTTTCGACATCTTAGTTACTTTTTAAAATGTTTTCTAACTAGTTCTCTTTCCTTAGATTATAAAGTGTTTGAGTGTGGCTCCTCATTTCTGAAAAGGCCAGGTCAATAATTTTCAGAATATTCATTAAAGTTATTTAATTTTAATAATTTAGTGGTCCACTTAGTCAAACACTTCAGGGGTACTGCAGATTGGGTTCCTCAGGAAGCAACCTTGAGGCTGGATATTAGGAAGCAGGATATTTATTAGGAAGTTCTTATGGGACGCACACCTGTAGAAGGAAGGGAGAGGAAGCATGACTGGACAAGAGGGTGAGGCTGAGCATATGACAGCCCAGCTCATTAGCAAACCCCAGAGAGCAGGAATGATTCTTCAGATTGGAGGTTAGGGGGTCTCAATGTCCCTGTGTTGATCAGTGTTTGGTTGCAGGCTCTCCCTTGGTGAAGTGTGACCTTGGGTGAAGCAGTTGTTTGCTACCAAGGCAATGTCCAAAGAGGGCTGGCAGCCAAGGGCCAGCTTCTGGAAGCAGTCCCAGCTGCCAGGGGGAATAGTGCTTCCTCCTGAAGGGTGACCTGGGTGGTACCCTGGAGCATTCTGCCTAAAGGAGGAACAGAGCGAAGGAAATACGTAAAGAAGAAAGAGAAACTGCATTCAGAGATATTAGAGGAAAATCAGAAGTAACAGTTGAGGGATATGAAGGAAAGTGAAAGCTCTAAGAAGAGTGAGTGGCCAAAGGCATGAGATTACACAGAGGTCACTAAGGCAAGGATTGGAAAGTGCCAGTTAGATTTGACATGAATGGCTGATTTTAGCAAAAGCAGGTGCGATAGAAAAGGGAGAATGGGAACTAGAGGGTATCAGATAAAGGAGTAGATGCAAGATGCTCATTTTTTTCAATAAAATGAACAGTGAGGAGAGAAATGGGATGATAATTAGAGGTATTCATAACTCTAAAGGAGGCTTTATTTTATTGTTATTTTCTAGGAAAGCATATTTTATTGGCTAGAGAGCCATTTTCAATAGATAAGTTGAGGGTGAGGTGTGGAGGTTGCAGGTGGCAGTGGGGAATAAGGAAAAATTGATGGAAAAGGTACCTTAGGAGGACATAGAATCCAAAACACAGATCAATCTCATTCTCTTACATGGGATTCTAGGAGTCAGAATGACTGTGGAGGGAGAGGAATCTGCAGGGGTTCCTTGGCAGGGAAGCAAACTGGGGGTGGTCCTTGCCTGATGATGTCTGCATCCCCTGAGAATAAGGAGGTGGGGTTATCAACTCCAATAGATTGTGAAGTGGTGGAGTTGGCTGACCAATTGATTAATTGATTGAACATTAGCAGGATACATTTTTAAAAATCTTTTTCAACAAAACTTCATTCAATCAACTTGGTGTCTTGGTACAAATTAAAAATGATTCTTGTAGTGATTGACTCTGGAAGCTCAACTGGTTCACCAAGAGAAGAAGCATACCTCAGAGCATTGGAGCAGAAAAGAGCATGCCAAATGGATCTCTCTAAGATAGGCAAATAGTCTGTGACAATGACTGATCAGCTATTATTGGTCATTTTCACACCAGACCCAGAAAACTGCCTCTGAATCTCCTTTTGCCCTAGGATCACTATCACTTGTCAAAACAGAAAAAAATACATGGGTAGACTCTGCTGATGTCCACTATTTTATACATACAGACACAGCCAGCTACTTATTTCCATAGGGCCTCAATATGTGACCAAAACTGCCTTCTTAGAAAGGACTGAAAGCACACTCTAGGTGGACTTCAGCGTTCTCCTAAATCATATATGTGCCTATAGCTGACCAGGTTTTCCAATGCCGCACTGATCCACCGCTCATTCTCAAATTTACAGGCAATTGTTTGATTTCTCCATTTAAGGAAGGAAGGAAGAGAAGGAGGAAAATAAAGGTAGGGAAGGAAGAAGGAGGGAGGAAAGGAAAGCAAACAAGCCACTGTTCAAGATAATATAACACTACAGATGAGCATTAACACAGCCCTTCTCCATTCCACTGTCATCCACGCTCCCGCCATCTCCACCGCCACCTCCCCATGCCTGCCTGCTCAGCTACCAAGCCACACAGTGCTAACGTGCACTTAGAGAGACGTATTTTTACAACTTCTGGCAACGATCATTTGTATGCCTTCCCTTTTTAGTCATTTAAAATCCTTAGATTTCCCCCCATTCTCTGATGGCATTAAAGTAACAGATTGAACAGTAAAATGAATAAAAATGTCAAAACATTTTTTAAAGTTAAAATTTCAGACCTTTCCATATTGTATTAATAGATGACTCAAAATATTACTTTGAAATTTGCCCAGAATTTTAAATAAAAATGAATGATTCTTTTAAAAAATGTGATAAATGGAAAAGATAAAACAATTCTTAATTGTTATTCTCAATTATTCTTCCTCTCTATCATCCAAAGACAAGCTGCTTAAAATATAGCCATAGATTTTGAAACAGTTATATTTAATTCAGGAACTTACCTGATACATACAACAGTGAATAATTTTTTTCAAGGAATCAATGTTGCTTATTTGATTTTAACCAAATGCATATACTTTAGATTTCTCTATTACAGATACATTTGCTTCCACTTAGATAAATATGCCTGTTCTCTTATCTCACACATACTGTCATTGAGAGCAAGGAAAAGGCAAAGAAATGTGAAAACCACTCCTAAGATTCTGTTCCTTTTCAACTTGAAATGTACTACTGGACTTTCTGGTATAAGTCTAATGCTTGGTGTTTTCTTTCAGACTAAGGCAATCTCCTAAGAAGAACTTTCTTCTTGTTGGAAACCAAAATGAAAGCTATCCTTGCTACATAATTCTATTATTTATTGTATAGCTCAAAACCTTGTGTCACCATGAATCACTTGCATTTTTATTTTTGAACTTCTAAGGCAATCCAAGTTGTGACTACTTTGGACCGGGTTTGAAAAGTTTGATGGTTGTACTGCAAAATCACTGTAAGGCAGGTGTATTAACCAAAGCAGCAGAGAAAGAGAGGAAGAATGAGCATGGATGGTTTTCAAAATCAGGGGAAGCCAACTAAATGAACACAATGACACCTGCCTTTTAAAATCTTTGGATTAGCAGAACCTCTTAAGAACTGCAGTTTTAGTCTTCATGAATTTTCGGTTTTACGCAGAAATGCTGAACAAGGTCATGCTGTGGACTGAATGCTTCGGTCCCCACAAAATTCATATGACAAAGCCTTAATCCCCAAGGGATTAGGAAGTTGGGCCTTTGGGGGGTAATTAGGTTTAGATGAAGTCTTAGGTTGGGGTCCTCATGATGGGATTATTGTCCTTATAAGAGGACTCTCTCTCTCTCTCTTTCAACCCTTCTCTCTCCACCGTGTGAGGACACATCAAGGAGGCAGTTGTCTCCAAGCCAGGAAGAGGGTCCTCACCAGAACCTGACCCACGCTGGCACCCTGACCTCCGACTTCCCAGCCTCTGGAAATGTGAGAAATAAATGTCTTATTTAAGGCACCAAGTCTGAGGTTTTTTTTTTTTTTTTTTTTTTTTATAGCAGCCCGAGGTGACTAAAACCAGCCACCACTGACTAAGAACAAACTTCATTACTTTAACATATAATAAAAGTCTTTATGCTATACATATAGTGACACCTTTAATGACATGAGGTCTAACAGTTTTCCTGTCCCCTGCGTTCTTTCCTCCAATTCTCATTGGTGCTAATTCTTTACTATAAACACGTTTCATTCACTTCCACGTGACCTAATCTTACTCACCAATTAAGTCCAACTAAAGTGTCTTCTCTAAAGAGATTTTCCTATATCCCTTTCCGTCCCACAGTCTATCTAGTCCCTTATCTGTGCCCCTCACAATGTAGTCATTCAAAATGCATTTATGAAGTGGCCACTACAGTGTGGTAGGTATCCACTAGGACGGCCCCCAAGATCCTCACCTCTAGAGCAATCCCCTACCCTCAACTGAGGGCTATACCTTGTGGCTTGTTTCTAACAAATGGAATAAGGTGAAAGTGAGGGGTGTCATTCATGAGACTAGATCCAAAAAAAGATGTGGCTTTCATCTTGCCGTCTTGCTCACTCTCCCTGGCTCTCTGACTTGCTTGCTCTAAGGGGAGCCAGCTGCCATGAGCTGCTTGTGGAGACTCCCAGGGGTCAAGGAACTCATTCCCATAACCTGTGAGGAACTGAATCTCGCCAATAATAAGGTAAGATGCATCTAGATCCCTGCCTCATAAAAATTGTGAGATAATATACCTTTGTTCTTTTAATGCATCATATTTTGGGGTAATTTGCTATATAGCAACAGATAAAAACACAGAGCTAAGCATACTAATAGAAAATCATCACTTTTTTTTTTTTTACTATTGTCATTTTTTATTCATGTATGTCTTTTGCTTGCTGTTAGATTGTAGGCATCTACAGGACTCTTCTTTGATGAAATAAAAAGTATAAACATGAGTGTTCATAATGTTCACAAAAATACCCTCCTTCACCCAGCCCACCAAAGAAACCCTGAAGCTGACAACTCAATTTTCTCCCTTCTCACCTCCTCCTCCAACCACCTTTTTTCCACCTCCACCACCCCAAAGTATCTATTTTACTAGAAAGAGTCAAAGGTTTTGTAATGCTACAACAAGGAAGAGTTAGAGGGAGGGACTTGTGACGCTGGAAGAGGAAGGGAAAGGACTTAAGCAAAAATGCTAAAGAGCTGGAGGAAGGGAAGAAAGGCAAGAATGTAAGTCAACTAGCTGGGAACACAGAGGGGGAGTTTTGTTGGTACTTGACAAGGAAGATGTGCTTAAAGAGAACAAAGAGAATATAATAAATAGCAATAACAACAGCCGGTTTAGACTGTTATCCTACATCTAAACAACAGACCTTGTTCAACAGCCTCAGTCACTTACTCATCTAACACACAGGTATTTATTCAGTGCACTCTGCTCTCATGGAGCTTATGTTCTGATCGGGAGACTGAAAACAAATCAATAAAATATTGATTTATGATACAATCATATAGACATACCTAATTGATTCTTTTTTTATTGCTTGCTGCAACCAACATACTTCTTTTACATAATAGAAGATACTGTTTGAATGAAGAAATTAAAATCTACCTGTGCATGTTTTAGTAGCACCCTTTATTTGTTATTCTATAAAAAGTCTCATGCTGTATGTATTAGCTTCCTAGGGCTGCCATAACAAAGTACCACAGATGAGGTGGCTTAAACAACAGTTACTGTCTCAGTCTGGAGGCTAGAAGTCTAAATGAAGATGTTGGCAGATTTGTTTTTTCCTGAGGCGTCACTCCCTGATGTGTAGACAGCCATCTTCTTCCTGTGTCTTCACATGGTCTTCCCTCTTTGAAAATTAAAACATTTTCAAAGGTCCCTAAAAGTACTGTGGGCCCTTATCACTGTGCCTACTGCTCATAATTGATCCTGGATACCTAAAGGAATTATTTTTTTTTAACTTTTAATTTTATATTAGAGTATAGCTGATTAACAGTGTTGTGATAGTTTCAGGTGCACAGCAAAGCGACTCAGCCATACATATACATGTGATTTTTTACTTGAATTTTGAAGGATGAATAGTTGTCTAGAGCAGTACTTCTCAATATGTAAATCATATAAAGTCTTGTTAAACTGCAGATTCAGATTCAGGATGTCTAGGCTGGAGTTCAAGATTCTGAATATCTAAAAGTTCCTAGGTGATGTTACCAGTGTAGGGACAAAACTTTAAATAGTAAGAATCTAGAGCTATGTTGTCCAATATAGTAGCTACTAGCCACATGAGGCTACTTAAATTTTTATTTAAGTAAATTGAACTAAAATAAAATTTTAAATTCTGTTCTTCAGTTGCACTAACCACATTTCAAGTACTCAACAGGCATGTGTAGTTACTGTCTACCTTATTAGACAGTGTAGATATAGAACATTTCTGTAAGTGCAGAAAGTTCTTTTGGACAGAACTGATCTAGAGAGATCACATAGATTGAAGGTTATCAGCCAAGTACAGGAAGATGTTTTTGTAAAGTAAAACAACATCACAGGCTTAAATAAAATAATATCATCTCAAGTCAATTTATTTTTCTATTTCAAGCTGAACCATTGCCATGAATGTGTTTCTTATTACTACTAATAAATAATTCAGTCTTAGAATAAGGTTGCCCATACATGTGCTCTCAGATGCCCTCTGGATGGAAGTTTAATCTAAACCATTAGACTTCAAGCTTCTGTTTAAGGTAGCATGGATTCAGAGCAGAGATAAATGAAACCAATGGCAACCCATGTGTGTACGTGCATGCATGTGTGTGTGTTTAAAGATTCATGGCTTCCTCTTTTGAACTCTGTTTTAAGAAAGCCAAATGTCCTTTCTGATGGAAGTGAAATGAATGGTCCCTGTCAGCAGTCCTTGTGACTTCTCTTGCTTGTTTACCACATTTGTCCCACAGATGTGCTATGCTAATGAAGTATTTTTCACTTGGTGACTCATTTATTTAATTGCAACCCCTGTTTTTTTTAAAGTTTATAAAGGGAATCAGAACCTAAGAGGAAAGTGCATTTCATGTAGTCAACATAACAGGACTTATAGAGAGCATTCGTCCCTCTAATTGCTCATGCCCTAGGTTTTCATCTAAGGCCAGGACCTAACCATATAGAAATTTTAGTGTACAACTCCTGGAAAGTACAGTGAACAACAAAACTAAACCTTAAGTGTTGCTAGGACCTCATATTAGGTTGGACATCTCCCTGTTTTGCTAACTGTCTTTGTGTTAAACATCCTACAGTGATGAGGTGTTAATTTTATTCTTCTCATATGGCCCATTAAATCCAGCACAAATAATGAGACCCATAGGCTCTGTGTTTTAACATAGTGTCAAATGAATCTGATCACTTTACAGTCCCTCAAATTTGAAGATTTTAAGTCAGGATTGGTCCTGCTGTGAGAAAAGAAATTTTAAAAAATAAAATCCAAAAGAATATGATAGCACACTTTGGCTGAAGGACAGGTGCGAACACAAAGAACACACTCTCTCCTTCCAGCTTAAAGTTCATCTGGCTGGGAACTACTTCTGCAGCTTCTCCAATTTATCACTAAAATACCTATGAAGAAACAGAACAAGATGAAGATTCACACCTTCCAAAAATAAAGACTCATAGAAAACCTATTACTTAAGTCTGGAATTTCCAATTGCTACTCAGCTCTAGGTGCTGGATTAAGAAAAATATACTTATAGCTTTACAAGCAGTGTTTTATGAAACAGAAAATACATAGGGCAAGAAGTCATTTCACCTCTCCTCACTGTGTGCTCCATGCCAAATATCAAAACCTGGTAGACATTCCTCCACTTTCAGAGGCAGACAGAAGACTCTACCACCCACCATTAATCCCTACATCCATTCCAGTACTGAAATTGTACAAAGTAACAGAGAATCTATGTGTGTTTGGTTGGGGGAACCCTGGGAGCTTAGGAATTACATCAGTAGCTATTTTGTCCTCAAGTATTAGGAATTGCAAATGCAGAAGTACATGCATTTCTTTGTATGTTACCAGTTTAATGGGTTACAGAAACAGATACAAGGATAAGAGAAAAATCCTACCTCATCCTTATGGCATTTTACAAGGTGAATACCTACTAGACATTGATAATTACACTGCAAGCTCTACATAGCTATCATTGTTTAGGCCAATATTAAAAAGAGAATGTGCTTTGGCCCAAACTAGAAACTATGCTCCACACATAGGAACAAAAGTAATTAATAGGAACAAAAATAATTAATAGAAACTCTCTGACATAGCACAGGCACTGGATACTAGGAAAACACTTTAAAGCAACTGTAATAAATATAACCAAGAGTAAAAGGATACTATGGCCAAAGAATAAAAATGAACCATGAAAATGTGTCTTACCAGATACAGAATATCAATAAAAAGACAGAAATTTTAAAAGAAAAAACCCAGAAATTCTGTAGTTGCTATCTACAATAAATAAAATGAAAATTTCACTAAAGTTGCTCTACAGTAGATTGGAGAAAGAAGAAGAAAGAATCAGTGAATTTGAAGATAGGTCTTTGAGATTATCCAGTCAGGGAAGCAAAAAACAAAACCAAAAATAACAAAACAAAAAACAACAAAATTAGGAAAATGAAAAGACTGGGCGGTGGTGCAGAGAGAGAGAGAATATTTGAAAACATAATGGCCAAAAGTTTCTCAAATTTGATGAAAAATTTTAATCTACACATTCCAGAAGCTTCAAAAATTCCAAGTAGGATAAACTCAAAGAGATCCACACCAAGACACATCATAATTAAACTGTCAAAAAATAAAGATGAAGAGAGAAACTGAAAGCAGCAAGAGAGAAGCATCCTGTTATATACAAGGAAGCATCAGTAAGACCAGCAACTGATTTCTCATCAGACCATTAGGGACACAAGCCAGTGGGATGGCATGTTCAAATACTAAAAAAAAAAACTAAACAAAAAAACCTATCAACTAAAAATTCTATATCCAGTGAAAACACCTTCAAAAGTAAATAAGATATTAATACATTTTCTTTTAAACAAAAACTGAAAATTTGTTGCTAGTATACCTGCCCTACAAGAAATGCTAAAGGGAATCCTTTAGGCTGAAATGAAAGGACAGTAGGCAGTAACTCAAATATTCAAACTGAAATAAAGATAACTACAGAGGTAAATATGAGTCATTATTTATGTATTTTTGTTTGTAACTCCTTTTTTTCTATGTGATTAAAAAAACAGCTGCATAAAACAATATTAAATCTATATTAATGAGTTCATTAATGTAATCTGTGACTATAACAACATAAAGGGGGTGCTAGGGCCACAGTGGAGCAAAGTTTATGTATACTATGATAATTAAGTTGTTATTAATCTGAATTAGATAGTTATAAATGAACGTGTTCACTGTGATCAAGACAACCCTAAAAAATAACTCAACAATACACAGTAAAAGAAATCAGAGTGAATTGAAATAATGCACAAAAACTATTTAACCAAAGAAAGAACTGAGGAACAAAAAATATATGATACATAGAAAAAAACAGTAAAATGGCAAACTTAAGTTCTTCCTTATCAGTAATCACATTAACAATAATGTGATTAACAATAAATAAATATTCCAATTAACAGGTAGAATGACAGAATGAATTTTTTAAAAAGTACCTGATCTAACTATAAACACATGTCGATAAGAGGCTCACTTTTAAACCAAAGAGATAAATTATTTGAAGAAAAAGGATTGAAAAATATATTCCATGCAGATAGTGAGAAAAAACAGTTGAAATGTCTATGCTAATATCAGACAAAATAGACTTTAAGACAAACATTGATTTGAGAGACAAAGATTATATAAAAGGGTCAGTCATCAAGAAGATAAACAGCAATTATAAACACATGTAAACATGGCAACAGAGCCAAAAATATATGAAGCAAAAACTGTTAGAACTGAAGGAAGAAACAGCCAGTTTCTTTTTTTCAAAATTACAGTCAGACATTTCAATAACCCACTTTCAATAATGAACAGACCAACTAGACAAAGATCAGCAAAGAAATACAAGACTTGAAGAACACTATATCACCTTTACCTAACAGACCTAAAACACTTCTCACAACAGCAAAATACATATTCTTCTCAAGTGCACTAGAACATTCTCCAAAATAGATCATATGTTGGGCCACAAAATAAATTCTATAAATTTAAAAATATTGTAATCACACAAAGTATGTTCTCCAACTACAATGGAATGAAAGTAGACATCAATAACAACAGGAAATTTTGCAAATACACAAATATATGTATATTAAACAACCTAATGGGAGAATCTCTTAAATAACCAATGGAAAGAAGACATCACAAGGAAAACTAGAAATATTTTGAGATGAATGAATGACAACAAAATATACCAAAGTTTATGGGATGTAGATAAAGCAGTACTCAGAGAAATTACAGCTCTCAATTCTACATTAAAAAAGAAGAATCTCAAGTCAATTCTTTATCTTCCACCTTAAAAAACTAGAAAAAGAACAAATTTAACCCAAAACAAGGAGAATGAAGGAAACAGGAAACTGTAGAGCATAGATAAATAAACGAGAGAATAAAAAAGCAATAGAGAGGGTTAAAAAAAAAAAGCATAAGTCAGTTCTTTGAAAAGATCACCAAAATTGACAAAACTTTAGCTAGACTGAGAGAAAAATGAGAGGAGACTAAAATCAGTAATATCAGGAACTAAAGTGGAGACATTTATTATTGTCCTTATAGAAATTAAAAGATTATAAGGAAATAGTATTGTACTAGATAACCTGGATGAAATGAACAAATGAACAAATTTTTCAAAATCTCAACTAAAGTGATTCAAGAAGAAAAAGAAAATCTAAACAGACCAACAAAAACTAAAGAAATGAATCATTAATCAAAAACCTTCACAAATATCATATGATATCACTTATATGCATAATCTAAAAAAAATGATACAAATGAACTTATTTACAAAACAGAAACAGACTTACAGACTTAGAGAATGAACTTATGGTTACCGGGGGTGGAGGGTAGGGGAAAGTGATAGATTGGGAGTTTGGGATTGACATGTACACACTGCTATATTTAAAATAGACAACCAAAAAGAACCTACTGTAAACAAACAAACAAAAACAAAACAAAACAAAAAACTTCTGACAAACAAAAGCTCAGAACAAGATGTCTTCACTGGTGAGTTCTATCAAACATTTAAAGAATAATTAATGCCAATTCCTCCCAAACTCTTCCAAAAAACACAAGAGGAGGGAATACCTCCTAACTCATTCTATGGGGCCATTATTATCAAAGCAGACAAAGATAGCACAAGGAAAGGAAAGTACAGACCACCATTTTTCATGAATATACATATGAAAATTATCAGCATAACACTAGCAAACTAAATACCTCAGTATATTAAAGGGATTAAACACTATGACCAAGTGAGATTTATCTCAGCAATGCAAGAATAGTTCAACATACAAAAATCAATCAATATAATATACCATATTAATAGAATGAAGAGAAAAAAACCCACATGATCACCTCAATCGATACAAAAAATCATTTGACAAAATACAACACTTTCATGATAAAAACAATGAACAAACTAGGAAAAAAAGAGAACTTTCTCAACTTGATAGAGAGCATATATGAAAAATCTATGCCAGTATCATAGTTAATGGTGAAAAACTGGAAGCTTTCCCTTTAAGATCAGGACCAAGACAAGGATGTCCACTCTCATCTCTTCAGCATGGTATTGGAAGTTCACACCAGGGCAAGTAAGCAAGAAAAAGACACAAAAATGCATCTAGTTTGGACAGGAAGAAGTAAAACTATCTATTATGAATAGATGGTTAAGAATAAATGATCTATTAGGAATCATGCAAATGGCATAATCTTTGTATATAGAAAAGCCCAAAGAATCCACTTAAAAAACAATTAGAACTAATACACTAATTCATCAAAGTTGCAGAAGTAAAATAGCATCAAAATATTAAAATAGGGGCTTCCCTGGTGTCGCAGGGGTTCAGAGTCCGCCTGCCGATGCAGGGGACACGGGTTTGTGCCCCGGTCTGGGAGGATCCCACATGCTGCGGAGCGGCTGGGCCCATGAGCCATGGCCGCTGAGCCTGTGTGTCCGGAGCCTGTGCTCCGCAACGGGAGAGGCCACAACAGTGAGAGGCCCGCGTACCGCAAAATAAATAAATAAATAAATAAATAAAATAAAATATTTAGGAGTAAATTTACTCAAAGATGTGTAAGATATGTAGAAAACCATAAAACATTGTTAATAGAAACTGAAGAGAACCTAAATATGGAAGTACCATGTTCACTGATTAGAAGACTTAATATTGTTAACATGGCAATACTCCTTAAATTTACTTTCATATTCAATGTAATTTCTATCAAACTTAACTTCCTTTTTTTTTTTTCCAGAAAAGAATAAGTTGATCCTAAAATGGATATAGAATTGCAAGGGCACATGATAGCCAAACAATCTGGAAAAAGAAATACAAAGCTGCAGGACTCACAGGTTCCTATTTTAAAACTCAATACAAAGCCACAGTAATCAAAATACTGTGGTACTGGCATAAAGACAAACATAATAGTCAATGGAACACAATCAAGAATCCAGAAATAAACTCATACATTGATGATCAACTGATTTTTGACAAGGCTGCCAAGACTATTTGCTGAGGAAAGAATAGTCTTTTTAACAAATGCTGCTGGAACGAGATATCCACATGCAAAAGAATGAACTTTGACCCTAACCTCACATCATATACAAAGATTAACTCAAAATGGATCAGAGACCTAAATGTAAGCACTAAAACTATAAAACCCTTAGAATGAAATATAGGTGCAGATCTTTGTGACTTTGAATTAGCTAATTGTTTCTTAAATATAACACCAAAAGCACAAGGAACAAAAGTTAGATATATTGAACTTTGTCAAAATTAAAAAACTTTTGTGCTTCAAAGAACACTATTAAGAAAGTAAAAACACAATCCATAGAATGGGAGAACATCTTTGCAAGTCATATATCCGATAAGGTTCTAGTATCTAGAATATATAAAGAACTCTTGGGCTTCCCTGGTGGCGCAGTGGTGGAGAGTCTGCCTGCCTGCAGGGGACACGGGTTCGTGCCCCGGTCTGAGAGGATCCCACATGCCACGGAGTGGCTAGGCCCGTAGGCCATGGTGGCTGCACCTGCAGGTCCGGAGCCTGTGCTCCACAACGGAAGAGGCCACAACAGTGAGAGGCCCGCTTACCGCAAAAAAAAAAGTTATTACAATTCAACAACAAAAAGATAGTTAATAAATGGACAAAGGACTTAAACAGACATTTTACCAAAGCCAATAAATGGCTAATAAGCACATTGAAAAGATTCTGAACACCACTGGTCATTAGAGAAATGCAAATGAAGACCACAATGAGATATTACTTCACACCTGTGAGGACAGCTATACTTTAAACAAACAAAATTTAAAAACTCATAATACTGCAAGTATCGGTAACAATGGTGAGAAATTGTAAAAGAATGAAATTAGTACACAAAATACACATACACAAAAATAAACTCAAAATGGATTAAAGACCTAAATGTAAGGCCAGATACTATGAAACTCTTAAGGAAAACATAGGCAGAACACTCTATGACATAAATCACAGCAAGATCCTTTTTGACCCACCTCCTAGAGAAATGGAAATAAAAACAAAAATAAACAAATGGGACCTAATGAAACTTCAAAGCTTTTGCACAGCAAAGGAAACCATAAATAAGACCAAAAGACAACCCTCAGAATGGGAGAAAATATTTGCAAATGAAGCAACTGACAAAGGATTAATCTCCAAAATTTACAAGCAGCTCATGCAGCTCACTAACAAAAAAACAAACAACCCAATCCAAAAATAGGCAGAAGACATAAACAGACATTTCTCCAAAGAAGATATACAGATTGCCAACAAACACATGAAAGAATGCTCAACATCATTAATCATTACAGAAATGCAAATCAAAACTACAATGAGATATCATCTCACACTAGTCAGAATGGCCATCATCAAAAAATCTAGAAACAATAAATGCTGGAGAGGGTGTAGAGAAAAGGGTACACTCTTGCACTGTTGGTGGGAATGTAAATTGATACAGCCGCTATGGAGAACAGTATGGAGGTTCCTTAAAAAACTACAAATCGAAGTACCATACGACCCAGCAATCCCACTACTGGGCACATACCCTGAGAAAACCGTAATTCAAAAAGAGTCATGTACTAAAACGTTCATTGCAGCTCTATTTACAAAAGCCAGGACATGGAAGCAACCTAAGTGTCCATCAACAGATGAATGGATAAAGAAGATGTGGCACATACATACAATGGAATATTACTCAGCCGTAAAAAGAAACCAAATTGAGTTTTTTGTAGTGAGATGGATGGACCTAGAGTCTGTCATGTAGAGTGAAGTAAGTCAGAAAGAGAAAAACAAATACCGTATGCTAACACATATATATGGAATCTAAAAAAAGGCTCTGAAGAACCTGAGGGCAGGACAGGAATAAAGACGCAGACGTAGAGAATGGGCTTGAGGACATGGGGAGGGGGAAGGGTAAGCTGGGACGACGTGAGAGTGGCATGGACATATATACACTACCAAATGTAAAATAGCTAGTGGGAAGCAGCTGCATAGCACAGGGAGATCAGCTCGGTGCTGTCCACCTAGAGGGGTGGGATAGGGAGGGTGGGAGGGAGATGCAAGAGGAAGGAGATATGGGGATATATGTATACGTATAGCTGATTCACTTTGTTATACAGCAGAAACTAACCCACACCATTGTAAAGCAATTATACTCCAATAAAGATCTCAAAAGAAAAAAAAAGAATGTGGAGAAATTATCTTACTGGTGGGAATGTAAACTGGTACATCCACCGTGGAAAACATTCTGGCCTTTCCTCAAAAAGCCAACTACAGAGTTACCATACGACCCAACAATTGCACTTGTCCAAATAAATAGAAGCAGAAAGTAAATTAGTGATTGCTAGCAGCTGGGGTGAGGGGAAGATGGAGCGTTAGTGCTTAATGGATATGGGATTTCTTTTTAGGGTGATGAACATGTTCTGGAATTAAATTGTGGTGATGATTGTACCACACTGTGACTATAATAAAAACTACTGAAGTGTACACTTTAAAATGATTTAAAATTGTGACTTTCATGATATGTGAATTACCTCAATAAAATGAAGGAAAAATAATAGAAAATAAAAATTAACAGTGTTTCTATTTAAAAATGAACAAGAAAAACACATTCCATTCAAAATGTAGCAAAAACTTCACAGAAACAACCCGAAGAAGAAGTATCTATTTAGGCATGTTATCTTTTAAGGTATATGGAAGTAGGGAAACCACTGTCAACTCTTCCTTCAGACTCACCTAAATTTCTAGTCTGTGCTTCTTCCCACTATCACAGGAATAAAATTTGGAATGATTTTCCCAAGCAATATTCTCAAGAAATTTCCTGGGGTTTCTCCAACACTGAGTCAATACTGAGGGAAGTAGAAATATTCCCAGAATAAAAGTACTCTAAACATCCCTTCTTCTCAGAACTGATAAAAATTTCAGACACTTGGGAATATGGAGGATACAATTCAGGAAGATAAATTGGGGGATATTCCTGGGTGGTTAAAACAGCAATGGCAGGAAGTGGTGGCTCTGACCAGACATATCCTTGTTGGGGGTGTAAGGCTGTTGTTTACCCAGCTGTGATCTCAATTCAGTCCTTGGCCCCAGCTGTTCCCTTTCAGTCATAACAAATTAATACTCTTTAGAGGCAAGTTTAAACATGTCACCTACAAATTGTCTCTGAATATATCAAGTGGAATATAGTTTTTAGTTCTACTGAAATCTCCCTAAATGTCATATTTTCCATCATATAATTGTATACTTTTATTGACAGAAAAGATGCTGGGTTAGGAAGAACCTGCTGTTTTATTGATTTTACAGCATTTTTTCATAACTAAATTCACAGGGTGGTTTGCTTTCACTCAACAACATGAGGCTTTGAAAATATGTTTGTTTGGCTGAATTGGATACTATCCACTAGGAATAATCTCCATCCTAGAATTAGTGGACTTCAGATATATTTGTTTATCTGCTTGTCTGGTAAAATTTACGTGCTAAGAAGTTCTCTCCTGAGATTATCAGGCAACAAGGGGGACTTAGATGGGACGGAAAAAGATTGTTTGATATTAAAAACAACAAGCTGTGAAGGAAGATTAAATGTTAAATCAGATAAAGGTAACTATTTTTCCTCTCAAGGTAATTTTAATTTTCCTATCTGATACATAAATATTATAAAGAGTTATAAAGTACAGTAAACGTGCTGTAAAATATTTTCAAATATAGTATCTCACTTAATCATGACCCTTTTACAAAACAAGAAATGTGAAGCTCAGGAACTTTATGTAATTTATCCAACATCATACAGGTAGTAAGTGATAGAAGTACATAGAACTTAAATCTCACCTTTGAAATAAGCCCAGAATGCCTTAGAAAATGGTTTGTTTTAAAGGGGAATTACCATTTCATATATTTAAATGGCTCAAATCTGAGCTTTCTTGGCTGAGACACAGTATAGACCAATAATACATATTATCTCATTTCTGTAAGTCTCAGTGTAGAAAGACATACAATAAACGTACAAAATTCTGCATAAAATATCATGGCAGAGATGAATAAATGTTTTAATTATAATAGTTGATTTTATCTTCTTACTGGGCCATATCCAAATCTCATCCTTTTTAGAGATTAAAGGTGGTGATATCCATACATTTAGGAAAGAATATTGCAAACATTATGTTTTGAGTTTTAACTCAAGAGGAAAATGAGTACATATTAATTTATCCTATACTAATGACTAAAACCACTGCTATTCTTCTTGGATGTTTTAACTATGGTAGTAGGGTAAATTTAGCCAAATGTTTGCATATGATAATAGTACTATTCATCTATGAAGTCACGGAATAGCATTATTTATTATACATAGGTCCATTCGTGTTCAGGTACTGTCTTTCACATGGTCATCATAATCTACTGATCGAATTGTAAATCAATAATCCCTGGATATATTTCTACCCATGTGCACTCATAAAGTATCACTTAAAAATGCTGGACAACCAAAGGCAAGACCTGACATAGATATGCTTGAATGCTTGTGAAATGCTTTCTAAATTATGGACAATACTTTTATGAGATCCTGAAATAAAACGTCTATCTTTCAAATAGTGCATGAAGAAAAACCTTACCCACTGAATGAAAGCCAACCAATAAATTCCTACAATTTCATCTTCCCTACTTTTTCTTTCCATCAGTCCAAAGATGATTATCAAGAACTTTTCCCCATTTCTATTCTTAAAAAATCTATTTAAAAATATGCTATGATTTTAAATAATTTTAATAAATTAAGTATATGCAGATTGCACTCCAAATTTGAAACAAGACTATGAACAAGAGAGAGCCTAGGGCAATAGTGTAGGAAGGAAAATTGAAAAAAACAGACAGAATGACATCTGACACATTCCTAAAAAAGCATATGGAGCAAGAGAAAGATATCTTTTGGATGTTAGTAAAAAGAGATACTTTCAGAATGATAAAGACAAACAGATACTACCTGCTGTGAGAATAATGAAAGATTCAACTGCAGTGATTTCAGTCCTACGGGATTTATAATAATGTTGTAAATAATACTAAAAATGTATTTAACTTGTGGGACTTTGAGGGCTTGAAACCAGCTAACAAAAAGCTGAGAGAAAGCTAAAGAAAAGTTATCACAATCAGGTTGAAAAGAATATATATCAAATCACTTTGTGCTTTCAATTGTTTCTTTATAAATCCTTGCTTCATTTGGTACAATGAATAAATGCACTTTTATAGTAAATGTGCTTATCTACATTTTGCTAGATCATACTAAAATACTGGCATTTTATTCCCAGTTTTCATGGCACATTCAATTCAGTAAATTCACTCAAAACGGTTTTTGGGATATCAATTGTGTGCAAGACTCTGCTAAATACCGAAAGAGGTATAAATTTACAAAATCCCTGTTTTTATTAACCACATTTTTAAGAGTGAAAATGAAACATGTACCTAAATATTCTCAGAACAAAATAGCACAAGGTAAGAACCACTACAGCTGTTATTGAGGATAATAAGTAAAGGAGTAAACCTTACTTGGCGATCAGGGGAGGCATTAAGATGATGATATTTGAGGTAACTTGAGAAGAAATTGGTTAAGTAGAAGGTTGGAGGAGACAGGGAGTAAAGAGTTAGGGAAAAGAATAAGCAAGGCCACAAATGGCAGAGGCACCCTGCTCATATCCCTTGGGCATCCTACTTCAGTGGCCAACTTCCAACCACTAATGTCTTTATCCATTTGCTTGACTGCTTTCTCTGAAGGGGTAGAATGCCACTCTTCCCATAGATATGACTGGCCAAAATGAGGGGAAGTAATACCTCCTGTATTTGTATATAAATGCCCAGCTCCCCTGCCTCTGATGATTCTGCACTGCCTCTCAGAGTTTTCCCAGTGGAATTTAAGCTCTAGTTACCTGCAACAGAAGAGAATCTATAACACTTTATTCATAACCTGTTATTGGCTTCCTTCTTTTCTCTGTCTCACTTTTCCACTCTCCTACTAGTATCTCCTGCACCTCCCAAACAAACTTGAATCCTTGCCCCAAGACTGTTTTGGTGGAATCTATACTAAGAAAATATGAATGTTCAAGAATGGGGAAAAAATTTCAAAGGTTGGGGAGCATGGTCCATGTTGGGACACTGAAGAAGATAAAACTGGAATGATGGGTTGTATCCATCGGTCCATGATTTAAGCATTGTATCTGCCATATTACTAGACAAAGATATCAGACATTAACTAAGGGTAGTGCACAGGGATAAAAGCAAAGTCAAGATAGAAAAATAAGATACTTCTTCTACTTCAATTCATAAGAATGGAAACAGCATCTCTCTCCATATACCAATTAATGTTTTGCCATTGATGAATTCTTACCAGTTGAGTGATCAAAGGTGTGTGTGTAGGAGTGAAAGGGGGTTTGGCATGAAAGTCTTAGATGATGCTTTTTTTGGTTTCATTTGGATTATTGGTACCTCTTTTCTAAAGAGAACTAATATATGAAACCTTTTTTTCATTGTTTTTTAGAGATATGCTTTACACAGCTCTTTGAACATGGCAGATCCTTATAAATATGTTCTTAAATCATCTTTTTAAATGGTTAACTTTTCTTTCTAAGGTCTACCACAATGTACTTTTATTTCTCGAGACCATCTTTTAAACAACCTGGTATCTCCCAACTAGCTAAAATACAAAAAGATAGATACACATTTCCTGTTACGATTACTGCCCTTAAGCCCTTGAACAAATGTCTTCCCCTTTTGTTAGACTTATATGTTCAAATTGAATTAAGTTTTTCCCAAAGGTTTGAATGTATCTTAGTGTTTAATAAACACTAAATAAACATCTATTAGCTCCTCATAATATGCATTAAAGAATACTATCAAATAATCTGTAGACATTTTCCAAAATGATGGAGGAGACCATAGATGATACCTCAGCCCTCAGTGGAGACTGGTTTCTTCATGAACCACTTTTCCTATTGTTAACCTTAAAAATTCTGAAATTTCTATCTCAGAATTTTTAACTTTCTAGGAAGAAAATGAAAACAGTGTAAAGTCCAATCTGGATTCATTTTAAATTCTTATAAGAAAAGAATAAAATGAAAGCCTCTTCATCATTGTATTGGAAGTGGCAGGTGTTGGAACAGCTAAACGAACATCTAAGAATAGTGGGCTTTAAACTTTTCCAGAAATACTCATATTTGGGTATACAGAAAGCTTGTGCCATTTTTAAAATTGAAATGTGCAAGTTTGACTTACAGTAATTATATCTCCAAAGGAAATCCAGGGTTATTAAGGGGCAATCAACCCAGGAAACTGCTTCTTTCTATTTCAAAAGTCTCCACCTTTCTCTCCCTGCATTTTGGACTGCTCTTAAAGTGGGTTAACAAACAATTTTATATGCTTTTAAAGGTCCTCTCTGTAGACATGAATAATATAAAAGAGGTTGTAGTTAGTTATGGTTTGGGTAGTGACTTTGCAACTTACTGCCACAAAGGGAGTTCAGATGAATTTTATAAATTATAAAATTTATAAAAGAAAACAGATATTTTTGCTTTTCCTTCTGAATTTTATTTTATATTAATGTGCTGCACATCAGTTACACAAGTAACAGAGGCAATAACTAGAGTATGTTTACTTCTATTCTTATTATTTGTGCACTTCATTAAAACCAAACAGGTAAACAAAAACATCACATTTTATCCCTGTTCATCTCTTTGAAAAGGAATTCCATGGCCAACACCACAGCTGCTGACACCAAACACATGTGTTCTGTCAGAGCCTGACTTGGCATGGCAAGTTCAACTTACCCTGAGTTTATTCTCAGGCCATCATAGGAATAAATTGCTCCACTTATGGTAATTTCTTTCCAGAAGGAAAATGATTTTGAATGGAACTGAGTAGAAAATTCACCTTCAGGGGCTGACAGGATAGTGACAGTCTGAGACATCAAAGTCAACCCCTATACAAGGGAAGGCATTTCTTGAACTTAAAAATGAAAGATAATGTACCTAGGTTCAGTAAACATCCATTCCAACCTCATTTTTAATGCAGAGAAAGCTAAAAGTTACATTTCCCAATGAGTTAATGTTACATTTCTTGGATGTGTTAATAGTATTGTGCTTATGTAGGAAAACGTCCTTGTTCTTAGGATATTCATGTTGAATTACAGATCCTCCTCAACTTATGGTGGGGTTACATCCTAATAAACCCATTGTAAGTTGAAAATATCTTAAAAGTAAAAAAATGCATTGAATACACCTAACCTACTGAACATCATAGCTTAGCCTAGCCTAGCTTAAACCTGCTCAGAACACTTACATTAGCCTATGTTGGGCAAAATTATCTAACACAAATCCTATTTGATGATAAAGTATTAAATATCTCATGTAATTTATTGAATACTGTACTGGAAGTGAAAAACAGAATGGCCGTATGAGTACAGAATTGTTGTAAGTGTATCAATAGTTTACCCTTGTGATTGCGTGGCTGACTGGGAGCTGTGGCTCGCTTCTGCTGCCTACCATCACAAGAGTATCTACCACATATTGCCAGCCCGGGAAAAGATCAAAATTCAAAATTTGAAATACAGTTTCTGTTGAATGTGTATTGCTTTTGTACCATCATAAAGTTGAAAAATCATAAGTCAAACCATCATAAGCTGAGAACTATATTTAAGGGTGAAGTATCATGATATATGTACCTTACTTTCAAATGGTCCCGCAAAAACTAAGTCATGTGTAGAGGGCCTTAATAAAGCATGTATGAGAGAGAAAGAGAGAGAGAGAGGATGCAAATGTAGCGATTGTTTAACAGGTGGTGAAATAAGTAAATGGTAAACACGCATTCAAATACTGTTCTTTCAATTTACCTGTAGCTTTCTTTCTTTTTAAACAAAATTTGGAGGAAAAGTGCTAATTATACTCCAATAAAGATGTTTAAAAAAAAGTGAATAAGTAAACAAACCAAAGTATATTTAATTTCATGACAAATTTTAATCAGTATGTTTGTTCTCTTCAAATGAGTTCATTAAATGTAAACCATTGCTAATTTTGTTTTTATTTATTAGGCTTCAAGAAGAATATCCTTCATTTCTTAGGACTCTAAATTTTCTACCTAATATACAAGACTTCTGAAAAAAGACAATATAAAACATGCATAATTTTATCAAATTTCTAATTAAGTTTTGTTTCCCTTTATTTGTGTGATTAGGGTAGATCAGAAAAACATTGTAATCAAATAGCATAAATATTATAAAGAGAAAATAAACCCTTTCTATTACAAAAAAGAACACATTCCCAGATTCTCTTGTAGCTAGGTTTCTCAATGAGACATATTCCACCAGTTAATGCTTTTGTGTGAACTTTGATTCCTTAAAATGTCATGTGAGGAGATAGGGAGTAGAGCATGTATTTTGCTGGCCCAGAATATAGCAGATATGATGTGGCTCTAGAAATGTATTAGCCGCTTCTCAACTTGCAGCTTATTTTCCTGGTCATGGCAGAAGCAGTGTAGTTTGCAGTCAACATTGGTAACAGCAGCTTCCTAAATTGTCAGCTTTCTTTAAAGGCAGAGGTAAATTTATAATTGCAGCAGAGGTAGATCAATTCTGAGCCTAGAAATAGTTCCTTAAATTTAGCCTGGAACCTATTTCTGGCCTTTTCAATAATATTGTAAATTTCTATTTCTTGGTGTAAAGATTCCCTTCTGACTAACTAGAGTGAATTCTGTTATATGCAGTTTAACCCTGATCAGTATAACCATCTTCCTCTTTAACCATCTAAGGCCAATACTAATTAGAATTTCTAAAACACTGACAAATTTATTTGGAATATATGTTCTCTGTTATTTTTTTTACCAATCTTTCTACTCTGTCTTCTTTAAAAACTCATTTATATGAGCTTATTGTTCCCAATTATTTTCTCTCCTCTCTTAGAGACATATTTCCTCTCACACATTGACAATGCCTTGGCTATCTGATTTGCTTTGGTCAGTGGAATGTGAGTAGAACATAGCTATGTAATGAATAGACACTTTAAGAGCCATTGGCTAGTTCAACATTGCTAGTTCCTCTCTCCCACAAGAATGATTTCCCTCAGATAAAGTATGCTTCCTCACCTTGTAACCCGAAACAGTGAAGGTACAGTGAGATAGAACCACAGATGACCCAGAGACCAAGGTAATCTGATAAATATATAAATAATTTGTTTTAAAAAACTATTTTGGGGTTTTACTGAAAGCTGTACTAATGTAGGTATAGTCTTTGAATTTATTCCTCAGTTCTTTCTGCTCTATCTTTTCTAAAATGCCTCTAAGTACATTTTAATTAAATAATTTAGAATATGTTATCAATCCTCTTATTCATAGATGTCTTTAGAAGAGGTTCACTAAGGGCGTAATCAGGGTCTTTTGTTCTGAACAAATAATATGTTCAGGGAAACTAAACTACCAATTTCTTTATAAATTATTCTTATCCTAATAAATATATTTGGCAATTGTTTTTGTCTGCCTTTTACTCATCTTTGAATCCCCAGCTTCTATTCCAGTGCTTGACAAAAAATAGATGCTTAATAAATGTGATCAGTGTATATATAAATGAACAAATTCTATTTTTTACAAGATATATGACAATTGGTTGTATATATCTAGATGTATGATTTTTGGATCAATTTTTCCAACTTGATCCTCTAATAAAAGTTTTCATGTTGAGTTCAATCCCAAATGATGAAAAAAAACCTGAGTTATCAGTGAAGTGGGATTTAAAATTCAGGAAACTCAGAGTTTTTCTTTTAGTTGCTTTAAATCCCCCATTATGGACACATACAGTACTACATTAAAGATCCTATTCCTAATATCCTCTATCAGCTCTTTCTTTTAAGAAGAAACATGTGAAAAGTTGTGGTTAGTGTTAGGACTGTTTTGGTTTTCTTCTCATTTTATATTTCCTCATCTTTTGGAGGATGATAGTATGCCATTAAAAATATCAAGTTGAAATTCAAGATGTCAAGTTGGTAATTTATTTCAGTTTTAGAAAAATCAAAGAGAGATGTGGTATAGTAAAAATCAATGAATTATAGGTCTGAGTCAGCTTTTTAAAACTTATTTAAATAAGTTTTAAAATAAAACTTATTTAAGGCATAAGCAGAAGGTATGAGATAAAAAGAGAAGAGGCAGTGGTTGGAAATCAGGATGCTTACAGTTGGGATTATGGAAGAAGTGCATTTATTGGTAATGAAAAAGTCCAGGGTAGGATAATAGAATGACACTTTGTGGCTGGATGAAAGATTAAGTTCATTAGCGGAGAAAAGGTCAAGGAACTGAGAGTCAGGATTTTAAGAGGAACATTCTTGGGACTATTCAAATAACCAAGAATTAACAAAAGAGTAGAGTTTGATGGAATGACAGTGAGCATATTGCTAAAATCTTTTTTAAATGCAGAAAAGTAGCTTGGACATTCTACCTATGCAAAAATTTAAGCATAAATGTTGAAGTAATAAATATGAAAGTATAATTTCCAAACCAGTAGAAAGAAGATACAATAATAAAAAAGAAAACTCTATCAATCATATAAAATGCAGGAAAGATAAATCAAATAAGCAAAGAAAATTATATCAAATAGAAGAAAATATAAAATGGTAGATATATAAGCAAATATACCAGCAATAACAATAAATATAAATGAAGTAAAATCACCAAATACGAAGATTCTCAATTTTTTAAAAAATGTATAATTTATGTCTCTCTATATATTTTATTTTATTTTATTTATTTATTTTTTAAAGCAGCATGGAATTTTATTAATAATTATGCCAATAAATTCAGCAACTTAGTTGAAATAGAGAAAGTCCTTGAAAGGTACAAACTACCAAAGGTCACTCAAGAAGAAAGAGAAAACCTGAATAGCCCTATTAAACAAATGATTTGTAGCTGACAACCTTCCCACAAAAAAAAGTACAGGCCAGATGGCACAAGTGAATTCTACCAAACATTTACAGAAGACATGGTAACAACTGTACACAAACTCTTCTAGGAATAAACACTTTCCAACTTATTTTACGAGCCAGCATTACCTACATAACAAAGTCAGACAAAGACATCACAAGAAAAGAAAATCATAGATCAATAACTCTTATGAACATAGATGCAAAAATTCTTTTAAAAAATAGCAAATTGATGGGCTTCCCTGGTGGCGCAGTGGTTGAGAGTCTGCCTGCCAATGCAGGGGACACGGGTTCGTGCCCCGATCCGGGAAGATCCCACGTGCTGCGGAGCAGCTGAGCCTGTGAGCCATGGCCGCTGAGCCTGCGCGTCTGGAGCCTGTGCTCCGCAACGGGAGAGGCCACAACAGTGAGAGGCCCGTGTACCACCAAAAAATATATATATAGCAAATTGAAACTTCTAATCTATAAAAGATGGTAATGCATCGTGCCCAAGTAGGATTTATCCTAGAAATGCAAAGTTGCCTTAGTATTCAACATCAATGTATTTCGTCATATTAACATACTAAAAAAGAAAAAAACATCTCTTTATAATGTAGAAAAAGCATTTGAAAAAATTCAACACATTCATGATTTAAAACTCTCAATTAATTAGGAAGTAAAGGAATCATCCTCAATCTAATAAAGGGCATTTATGAAAGAACATGTATCTGACATAATATTTTATGGTGAAATAAACAGCAGGTTCCTCCTAAGACTGGGAACAAGGCAAAGATGTCTACTCACCACTTCTAGTCAACATTGTCTCAGATTTTTAGTCTGTGCAACAAGGCAATAAAAAGAAAAGACCCCCCCACCCTCCACACACCTCGTGCTGCGAGTCCCAGTGTTACCAAATCAGGTCTGGATGCTTGCTGCTCAGAAATCAATACTCAAGAGAGACAAATGTTTGTAGAAAGGAAAGTTGCTTTTAATCAGAATGCTGGGGAGATAGTGGACTCCCCAAAAACCACCTCCCAAGATTCTGCTCAGCCATGAGAAGTTTTTAAAGGAAAAAGGTAAGTAATCTCAGTTAATCATTGAGATAGGAGGTCAGAGTCATTGCCATCCCCCACTGCATGCAGGTTTGTCATGCAGGCTTGTTGACTTCTTGTGATCTTTCTTTCAATACCATCTTGTTCACACAGTTTGTTCACGAGATTACTGAAGGGGAAGCTAGGGTCATCTGTTAATTACTTATTCTTTATTTCTGCTTCTTTAATTTATGGAAACAACCAACAGATTAGGCAAGGTATTATGTGATCAAAAGATTTGAAAGTGTGCTAGGGCCAGAGATGAGTAAAGCGTGGGGGAAACTGGTTTAAGGTTAGTGACAAGACAAAAGGGGCCTCCTGCAGAGAGCTCTTTCCTGCAAAGAGCTTTTTCCTGCCGAAAGCTGCTTATAAATCCCCACTTGTCAGGACATCATTCCATTTTTATTGGATTATGGTCGAAGGTCTGTCTTCTGTAACTTCATGCTGACATAGGGCACCATATTCTTAGAGTGGGAGATGTTGACATGGGTCTGTAGCATCCCTTCGCTGACAATTGTAGTTGCCCATTTACATATACGGGCAGAACAAGCTACAATTATTTTGATGCCCACAAAGATACAGATTATTATAAGCAACAGTGTTAATCCCATTCTCTTAAGGCCAAGTTCTTGAAACTGTGCTAGCCATAGATCTAGTACTTTTTATAAACAAGAGGCAGGGGATATGGAGGGGCCTTTGTCCATGGCAGGGGGATGGGGGTGGGTGCAGGGTTCTGTTCATTTCCACCAGCGCATGCTGTGCACCGGCAGAAGCTAGGTTTGAGGCAACTAGGTTGCACCTAAGGGTCTGGACAAGCAGACAGTTAAGGGCCATGGCCTTGCTGGCTCCAAAAGAAGCACAGAGAACTAGACACAGGAAGGGAGAATGCATGTGTCAATGGAGACAGAGATTGTAGCTATGCAGCTGTAAGCCAAGGAACACCAAGGATGGAGAGCCACCACCAGAAGCTGAGAGAAAGGCATGGAAGAGATTCTCCCCTAGAGCCTTCAGAGACTGCATGGCCCTGCTGACGTCTTGATTTCAGACTTCTAGCCACCAGAACTGGAAGAATAATTCCTAGTATTTTAAGCCACCCAGTTTGTGGTACTTTGTTACTGCAGCCCTGGGAAATGAATACACAGACCTTCAAAAGTGGCCCTGAGACAACTGACTTTTCCATTTGCAAAAAAAAATGAAAGTAGACCACTAATTTACACCATTAAAAAAAAAAATTCCAGATAGATTAAAAATATAAACATGAAAAGCAAAATTTCAGCCTTTTGGAAGAATATCTTTGTAATCTCAGTCTAGAAAAGAATTTCTTAAACAAAAAGCAAAAGACCTACGAAAAGATTGATATATTTGCATCAAAACTTAAAACTTCTATAAAGTATAATATAGCATAAATAAAATTAAAAGATAAGCCACAGTCTAGGAGAAAGTATTTGTAACCTAATGTAGTCAACAAATAAATATACAAGTTATATAAACAAATCCTGGAAATGAAAGAACAGGTGATCCAATTAAATACATATATATCTCCAAGCTCATGGTATTGTTGCCTGTATTTCAATTATCTGAATGCTGTAGCAAATGTTATTTTTCCACCTCTAAAATATAGAGACTCTTTTGAAAAACATAATTACAATATCGGAGAAACTAATAATCCCTGAATATCATGAAATATCTGCGGTCGTAGATACCACAGTCAACAGATGCCACAGCCAATGATGGATACATAAACCTACACATGTGATAAAATTGCCCAGAACTAAACACACATACTCATAAGTGAGTAGAAATAAAATTGAGAAACTCTGAACTAATTGGTGGATTATATCAATAATATCATTATCCTGGCGGATATTTGTGCTATATTTTTACAAGATATTACCACTGGGGGAAACTGGGTACAGGGTACATGGGGTCTCTCTGTATTACTTCTTACAACTGCATCTTACAATCTATAATTATCTCAATAAAAAATTCAATTAAAACAAAAAATACATAGGTATTAAGTATGGGACAACTTACACATTTCATATTCATATTAAAATTATGAAATAAAAACTTTGAGTTATTAAGCAAATATATATATACTTCCTACTATAATGTTGCATTCCAGTAAGCAAACCTATCATGTAATGTTTCTCTATATAGCATACTTATACATATTCTGCAAAAGAAAAGGACTCCTTTTTAAACTTTTCTTTGACACTAACATCTTCAAAATATTAATAAAGTTATCAAATATTAATTATTTGCTACTCAATGAAATGTCACTTCTAGGCAAAAGATTTCTCATATATATTGGGTCCCCCACCTCAGCCCCAGGTTGCTTCTGCTATGCAGTGAGTCCAAAAAGAGGGTGAAGGTTTCAGGATGTTGACAGGGGTTTCTTCTTAGTGCTGTTTCTCTGCTGTTTAGTGAAGTCGAGATGCTGGTGGAAGGTTCCATTACACCTGTAGTGTTTCTCCCTAGTGTGTTCTCTGATAGAAGGTTCTCCCACATTGGTTACATTCATAGGGTTTCTCCCCTGTGTGGGTGCTCTGATGTACTGTGAGGGATGACTTATGGCAGAAAGTTTTCCCACACTCATTACATTTATAAGGTGTCTCTCCTGTGTGTTTTCTGATGCTCCCTCAGTTTCGACTTCACAGAAAAGGATTTTCCACATTTGTGACATCCATAGGGTTTCTCTCCTGTGTGACTCCTCTGATGATTAATGACGTTTGGCTTCTGGGAGAAAGTTTTCCCACATTCCTTACATTCATAGGGTTTCTCCCCGGTATGTATTCTCTTATGTACTGTGACAGCTGACCAATCACTGAAGGTTTTCTGACATTCATTACACTCATAGGGTTTCTCCCCTGTATGTGTTCACTGATGTACATGGAGATTTGACTTCTCACAGAAATTTTTTCCACATTCATTACATTCATAGGGTTTCTCCCCTGTGTGTGTTCTCTGATGTACTGTGAGGCCTGACCTATACCCAAAGGTTTTCCCACATTTGGTGCATTCATAGGGTTTCTCCCCTCTGTGTATCCTCTGATGTAGGATGAGAGATGATTTATGGCTGAAGGTTTTCCCACATTCACTACACTCGTAGAGTTTTTCTCTTATATCTGTTTTCTGATATGTAGGAAGCTTTGGCTTCTTGCAAAATGCAGTAGCACACTGATTAATTTTATAGACTTTTTTCCCTATATGTGTTTCTTGATGCTGAATGAAATTTGGCTTCTTGCAGAATACTTCCCAATCTTCATAACAGTTAAAGGTTTTCTCTCCTTTATAAATTCACTGAAGGAGTGACTTCTTGCTGAAATGATTCTCACTTTCAACACACTCATATTATCTCTTCCCCATGATAACTCCATGGTGCTTATTTAAAATTGACTTCTCATGAAGAGACCACCTCCCACAGTCATTCAATTCATAGTGATTCTCCCTTGTATGAGTTCCCTGATGAACACTGAATGTTGGTCTATCAGAAAAGGCTTTGACATGTTCATTACATCCATAGGGCTTCTCCCATGAGCTTTCTCTCTTATAGGTAATGAAAGTTTCCCTCTCATTGAAGGCTTTCCTACATTCAGTATATTCAAAAGGAATCTTCAGAGTTTGAGTATCCTGATGCTGAAATAAGTCCTCATTTTGACTGATGGCTTTTCCAGTTCTATCATATTCTAAAGATTTCTCTCTAGAATGAGAATTCTTGTGCTTTGTACAGAGGAGTAATTTCCCATGTGTATTAAACTCATCAAGCTGCCTTACAAAGGAGTGTCTATTACTAATGATTAATTCTGAAAGAGAATCCAAATTCATTCCATATGAGTCATATTTACCAGGTATTTTTCTTGATAAAATGAAGTTTGTATCCAGAGAAAATGTTTTTCCTAATACACTATTTCTCTCTTTAGTCGGTGTTTTGTTGTTGACAAAACCAACTTTCCACCAACGCTGGTCTTCCTTTTCCTGGCTCTTCTCCATCAGGTCAACTATGCAGAAGTCTGGGTGGCTCTGACTTTGGGACTCTTCCTCTAACATCCATGGCTCTTCTCCTTGCTGTAATTTGAAAATCGCCTCTGGTTTGATAACACAGTACCCCACTGAGATGAGGTGGCTATAGTTCTCCAGCATCACGTCCCTGTACAGGGTCCTCTGAGCAGGGTCTAGGTGCTGCCACTCCTCCTGAGTGAAGCCCATGCTCACACCCTCAAATGACACTGGCCCCTGAGATCTGTTCATTTGCTGTGGATCGAGGAAACATGTAGAGAACTACAAAGTTTGGGCTCTCCTGAAACTTGGCTCAAACCTCAGGTTCTCACAGTCTGACGGGTGGCTTGTGGAGCACAAGGATCACATAGTGCAATCAGCTATGCACATCTAGGGTCTGCTCTTTCTTGGCCTTGATCCTCCTCTGTTCTGTAGCCCTGGCGGGAGGCCTCTACTCAGATGAGCCATCTTCCTGGTGGGATTCCTCTTTATCTCACAAGATCGGCTTTGTTCCTAGGAACCAGGACCTGAACTTCACAGCGATGTCCTTTGGCTCAGTGCAGGGACGGGCACAATGCCAGATTTAGGCACAACTGTTTTTTAGGGAGGAAGCAGATGTGGATGTGCCTCCTAGCGCCGCCTCCCGCCGGCTCTGTGGTCTCGAGGCACTCGCTAGCCACTCTAATCACTTTCCGGACCTGATACAGTGGGAGGGCAAGGACTCCCTGCCGTCCTCACAGAGTGTGCCATGGCCTCAGGGCAGTGGCTGCCAACACTACAGCGGCCTCTCTGGGGACTCGCAGACGCCGTAAGCGCACAAGGACCAGACTCGAACAAGCCATGGCAGCAGCTGCTGCTGGCCGCGATAGGGGCCTGAACCCCGCCCTCCCTCCAGCTCAGCCGCCCTTCACACCGGCCAAGCCCCAACCCACTCCAGTGCCCGCCGCAACCCCTATATATTTTAAAAGTGATGCCTCAAACAAAACTCAAGACACTTTCATGTAAAGGGATAAGCAAAAAGTACTATATAAAACCTATCCAAAAAACATAATACAGGACAAATGACTAAGGAAATAAGCACTTTTATGGATAAATCCATGACATAATGATAAAAAAGTTCTCTGTCCAAAAGTACTCTGACCTTTTGATTATTCTAAGGCACTGGCAAAAGTTTGTCCAGACACGCTTTTGGCTTTCTCTTCAGAGAACACTTTCCTTAGGGTGAATCCTCATGTTAGCATCTTTTTCAGCCTGCAACAGACTGAGAATGTCTCAAATCATGAAGTCATGGTGTCTTTTTGATTAACAGTTCTTCCTCGATATAACTCATTCCTCTTGCATTTTTTTATAAGCAATAAGAAGAAACTAGGCCACACTTTCAACCCTTTGTGTGGAAATCACAGGCTAAATATCCAACTTCATCATTTACAAGCTCTGCTTTTCACATAACTGCAGGACACAATTCAGCTAAGTCTCTACCATTTTCTTCCAATTTCCAATAACATGCTCATTTCATTTTCATCTGAATCCCCACTGGCAGAGCCTTTCATGTCATATTTCTACAAAGTCTGTTCATGAGGACTTAGGTTTTCTCTAAAACAATAAATGTTTTCTCTACCATGCTCTTCACTTCTTTCTGAGCCCTCAGGAACAGTTAACATCCATATTTCTACTAGCAGTCTCTTTAAGGTTATCTGGGCTTGTTCTGTCGGGCTCCTCAAAATTCTTTCCTCCTCTGCTCACTGGCTAATTCCAAAGGCACTTTCACATTTTAAGGTTTCACATTCCAGACACCAAAATAGCAAATTTCTATTGCTGCTATAAAAAATTTCCACAAATTTAGTAACTTAAAATAATACATATGTATTACCTTACAATTTGGGAGGGGTCAAAAGTCTGAAGTGTGTTTCAATGAGCTAAAACCAAGGTGTCAGCAGAGCTGCATTCCTTGTAGAGGTTCTAGGGGAGAATCCATTTCCTTGCTTTCTCCAGCTTCTAGAGGCCATCAACCTTCCTTGGCTTGTAGCCCCCTTCCATCCTCAAAGCCAATAGTCAGCTAATTCTTTCTCATAATGCATCACACTGACATTTTTAAGAATCCTGCTGATTATACTGGGACCACCCAGATAATCCATGATAAAGCCCTTATTTTAAAGTGAGATGCCTAGAATCCTTAATTCCGTCTACAATCTTAATTGCCCCTCATCATGCAACAAAACAAACTAACAGGATTCTAAGGATTAGGCAGTGGACCTCTTTGGAAGTGGAAGTGCCAGTATTCTGCCTACCAAAGACAGGATGTAAGAATTTTTAAAATTAAGGGCAATTTTGTTTTTGGAAAAAAAGCAGTAAAGTGAAGATACACACACAAACACAATCAAAAATGAAGAATGGACAAATCTCTGGATGTGGTACCAATTTTAAATGTACAAAAGACTATTTTTTTTAAGCCTACAAGTTTCAAATGAACATTACAACCAGCCTTCTGAAACCAGATCATTCTCCTCTAATGCAAAGTTCAAGAAAAACCAAAGAGAGGAACAGGTTTTCAACTCATTTTATGACACTATTAAACTGTTAATACTATTATCTGACAAGAACATTATGAGAAAGGACCACAGCAGACAAATTTCAAATAATATATTAATTTAAATTTTAAGTAAATTGTAATTAAATTTAAATAAATTGCAGACAAAATTTGAGGCCATCAATGCATAACAAACAATAGTAACAATCACAACCAATTTGAGCTTTTTCCCTGGAAGTCAAGTAATTTTCAAGGAGTCCAAGGATGGTTTTACACTGAGAACTATCAGTATAATCTGCTACATTAACAAATTAAAGGAAGAACAACATATCATCATCTCAACAGAAGCAGAAAATGTAATGCAGAGAGTAAATTGAATTTTCTTAACTACTATTCTTTTTTTTTTTGCGGTATGCGGGCCTCTCACTATTGTGGTCTCTCCCATTGCAGAGCACAGGTTCCGGACGCACAGGCTCAGCGGCCATGGATCACGGGCCCAGCTGCTTCACGGCATGTGGGATCTTCCCAGACCAGGGCACGAACCCGTGTCCCCTGCATCAGCAGGCGGACTCTCAACCACTGCGCCACCAGGGAAACCCTCTTAACTACTATTATTAACCAATAAAAGTTATCTTCCAAAACTTACAGTAAATTTCATACTCAAATGTAAAATATCAGAAACTTTCAAGGCCAGTTAAAAACCATGAATGCAAGATCTTACTACTTCTATTCAGCAATGTACAGAAAATTTTAGCCAGAAAAACAAAACAAGAAAAAGAGTAAAATACATAAAGATTTTTGAAGTATGGCTAACATTGTTGGTTGCTGACCCAATAGCTCTTCCTCTGCCTTCTATGCTGCTAGAGTTTGCTTCCCTCTAGAGAGGCAATAAGCACCATACATGTATTTTTCCAGCATCTCTTGAGGTTAGAGAACATTTGCTGAGAGATTCCCTGGAAGGATCACTGCCTTCATTGCTGTCCTTTCAATTACTATTCAAACAACATTTCTCAGGCTTCGTGTTCTTCCAACTTTCTGGAGCAATTAGCATTGTTAAACACTCTTTTGGCCACTATGATATTGATCTAACTTATTATGCATCTCTTACCTCATTACCACTCTCCCCATTCTGGCTCATTTTTTCCCTCTCTCTATCATAAAAAGAGTTTTCCAAAAGGTTCCCAAATCCAACCTTTGGATGTCTTTCCTTCACCAGTGTCTCAGCTGTATGCACCAGAACCCTCATCCCCTATCACCTTTGTTGACATAACTTTCACATTCGTATCTCCTGCTCTAACCTCACTACGAATGACACACTTGCCTACTTGCCTTTCCATATCATAAGTGTTCTGCTGGTAACCTAGATTCAGCCAAGTTCATAATCTTACACTGAAGATCTGCTTCCTGACATTGTTTTTCTATGAATAAGTTACTGTAATTCTTTGCTTTGTATAAATAGCCATTACTACTATACCATAATTTTTATAGCTACACAAGCTCAAATCTTAGCTTTGTCCTAATATTCTCTTCCCTAGATTCCACTGCCAAACTGATCACCAAGTCTTAATGGAACCATGAGATGGTTCTACCAAGGCAGAATGGTGTCTTCCTGTTTAAATTTCCATGGACATTTCATAATTTAAACCTTCAATATTACTTACTGGGGTAGCTAGTGTCCAAAGATGGTCCCAAATGAACCACATCATCTGATATTCCTTACTATATAGTCCCCTCCCACATTGAAACTAAGCTCGCTGGCTTTGGGACACATATTAAGCAACAGAATATGGCAGGGGTGCCAATTCCAGGACTAGTTTTTAAGAGGACAGGCAGATTTCACTTCCTTTCTCTTGGAATTCTCACTTTTGGGAACACTGAATCACCATGTAATAAGTCCTGCTTTCCTGAAGGCCAATCCACACCTGAAGAAACCATGGGGAGAGGCCACATGAAGAGGGAGAGAGTACTAGCTATGGCAGCGTTCTTGTCAAGATTATATATGACTTCAGCCCCAACCGACTTCTGACTTCCATCATATGACATAGCAGAAAATCCACCCAGTCAAGCCAGAAAATCATGAGGCGAAAATAAGTGGGGTTGCTCTCTTAAGCTATTAGGGGTAGCTTATTTCACAGTAGTAGATAATCCAAACACCAACCTAAATCTGTGTGAAAATAACATTAGTATACCTCAATGGTGTAAAGAACTGAAGCTGAGATTTGACCAGGGTGAGACTCAGCTTACTTATAACTGATTTACAGCATTTATTCTCTAAACATGCTATACTCTCCTATCTCTAAGTCTATGATCATGTGAGCCTCTGAGAGGAAGGTCTCCAAGCATGGACAGCCCTGTATGCCTATTAAAAACTTACCAATCCTTCAAGATCAGGTTTTGTGATTCTCTTTTCCTATGAGCTCCCCTAAAGTTTTCAAAGGAATGTGGTTTTGTCCATCTCTTTTTTTTTTTTTTTTTTTTTTTGCGGTACGCGGGCCTCTCACTGCCGTGGCCTCTCTCGCTGTGGAGCACAGGCTCCGGACGCGCAGGCTCAGCGGCCATGGCTCACGGGCCCAGCCGCTCCGCGGCATGTGGGATCCTCCCGGACCAGGGCACGAACCCGTGTCCCCTGCATCGGCAGGCGGACTCCCAACCACTGCGCCACCAGGGAGGCCCTGTCCATCTCTTTTGAATCACCAAATTACTTTGCCTCTCATTTATGTGGTTTATTTAATTTTCTTTTGTCTTTTGCTTTTTGAGAATAGGTCTTTCTTGTCTACTGAATTAAAATGTACTTCTTCATCTGTGCCTCTCAACAATGCACTATAGAAATAATAGAATATTTGTTGAATGAGAGTTATAAATCCTCAATGTGCAGCTAATTTTTCAGGGCAAAATATGCTGTGGAACTAGCAAAGACAAAGTAATTGGGAAAGAGTTCTGTTTGGACAATGCTAAGATCGGGGTGACTGAAACGCAGGGAGTGTCAGATAAATTTTCAAGACTATTTTTGACATCATATTTTAAAAATTAGCCAATCATATTTAACAAATTTCCCTGGAAATACTTCTCTAATATTATTTTCCATCACCCTACTAAACCATCATAATACTCTGATTCCTAATATTCTAACATTTTGGTGTCCTTGCTCTCCAAACCCAGATAAGGCATGACAATCCTTTGTCTTTCTACCAGTCTCAATTTGTGTTTCAGAGAATACAGCTACAAAGCAAAAAATAAGGTATTTAATTTTTCTGTGTTTATTAATCATAAATATTAAAAACTAGAGTAAAAAATAGCATAAAAACTCATGCTTAATTACAAATAGGAATAGATGCTCATTTCTTAACACACAGGGAAAACAAAAAACCCAAAGATCTGAAGTACAGTATGAAATGCACCAAAAAGAATACCAAGGTAAAATAGTCTCAAATTTAAAATAGTAGCTGATAATAATTATTAGTGAGGGAAACTGCATTAGCATCTATAACACAGCTGTTGACACCTCACAACACATAACAAGCTGTATTGTTGCACAGCAGTCAGAATGAGTGGGAGCTTAATAAGTGCTATCCTTGGCAATAAATTAACATCATACTTTGAATATGCACAAAAATTGACCAACCCAAGCAAAAATATTTCTGCTTTCCTCCATGGAATTTTCCCTGGCAGTAAAATAAATGAAATCATCATTTAACTCTTCTCACCTGGCACCAGGGGTCAGCTCTAGGTAAAATGCTGCTATAAGAAAGCCTCTGGCTTGTTGCTACTTAGAGCAACATTGGCATCACCCCTGAGCTTGTTAGAAATGCAGAATCTCAGGGCTACCCAGAACTCCTGAGTCTAAACCTGCAGTTGAACAAGGTCCCCCAGGAAATTGGCTTGCACATTAAAGTTTGAAAAGCCCTTCTCCAGTTCATCTCACTTCTTGGTTTTCTCCTTTGATCCACTTCCCTACAGGGCATTCTTCCCTGGATAAATCATTCTTTGTACCAGGCAAGTAGGCAAGTAGCTATTTTACAGGCAGAATAATATGTTCATAACCTGCCCTTGCTGTTACTTTCTTCTTCTAACATTGTACCCGTCAATGCCTTCCCTGAGTCATCAAGCAGGCTGGCCTGATTCAGGGCAAACCAAAAGATTTTCATCTCTCTGTGATGTTTCATCCCCTTTTCACTAGAGCACAGAGAAAAGAGAGGCAATGTTGGCTGCTCTTACTCTTCCTTGCCAACTTCCCTCTTCCCTGCTGCCTTCAGAGATAGGGGCAATTAACACCCAGGGTGAGTTCAAAGAAAGCCCACTAGTATTTTCATCCATTTGCAAAATTATCACAGAACCTTCCCACTTTTAACCAAGACATGGTAGTAGCTTTAAACAAGCACTCTTCTATCCAGAGGTCTGAACTATTACAGATGTAGAAACTGTTGAATTTCTAGAGCAAAAGACAGTCTAATACCTATGTAAGCAGAACACATATCACAAATTGTGCTTGACAACTTCAAGTTCATGTAAAATAAGACAGAGCTTAACTAGCAGTTATTTATTTTAATACCTCTATAAGACTTATTTTTTCCTAAAAAGAAAATTAATATGCTTCTGATATGGAAGAGTGACCTTTTAAGAAACCAGTCCTCTCACAAAGAACAGTCATCATCCCTGGGCAAAATGCAAAAAAAAAAACCCAAACAACACCCCCCCCCCCCAAAAAAAAACCTAATGGAAAGATCTAGAGGGATCTGGAGACTAATAAGCAGGCATATCTGGTTAGGAGAGTTGAAATTTGGAGCAACTGAATAGAGTTCCTTGTTTTGTTGCAGCTTTACCCTGAGGTCAGCCACAGTTGAAGTGATGGTTAAAATTATGATTAAAAAAACTAATCATCTTTTAACCCAGAGGAATCAGAGAAAGGAGGCTGAGAGTAACCACAACTACTAGAGAGTGATAAAGGAACCCCAGAGTGGAGAGAGGCAGAGAAGGAAATCACTGGCTGACCCTGAATCAGGCTTGCACAGGGATGACTAAAAGCAATGAAGACCTGAGGCTTAAATAACTGAACTCAGAGCTGAACCACTGCCCACCACAGGTAGTGATGGTCAGCAATTTTCATCTATCTGAATTAACTGTCTGAACGAAACAAAACTATAGACATTTGTTGAAGCAATATAACAATCCAAATAATCCACAACACAACATTTATAATATCCAGTATATAACCCCCAAAGTAGCTGACACACCAAGAGCCAGGAAAATGTAACTTGTTCTCAAAGGAAAAGACAATTGATAAATGCTAATGTTACGGAACCAGGTTTGCTTTGCCTGATGCACAGCAAGCCAAACACTGAGGCGCCAAGGTTTGCAGCAAAGGAAGGGTTTATTCACAAGGCAGCCAAGAGAGGAGACAGAAGAGCAAGTCTCAGATCCACCTCCCTGAAGACAAAGGGCTTGGGGTATTTATGGGGTAAAGAATAAAAAAGTACAGCAATCTGAGGCCTGAGGAATGGTGATTACAAAAAGGTGCAGTAATTGTTCTGCACGAGTGTAGCTAAGCTACAGACCTCTGTAGGTTCAAAAATAGAAGCACTTAGCATGATATGAGGGTGGACTTTTGGCCTTCTGATGTCAAAAAGTCACCAAGCAGACACTCACACATGCCCAGCTGGAAAGTCAGTGGTCCTATCCAGTCTTAACTGGCTTGGTTTGAACTAGACACAGCTGACTCCAAGTTCCTATAAAACAATTCAGGCAAACATCTTATTGTTTAGGCTACATGCCACTTGGAGGACATGCAGGTCTTTTGTAGAGGACCTTGATTAGTTAAGGCAGGTTAAATGGATTTGACTAATAATTACCCACAGTTCACTAACCCTGAGATGACCCAGATGCTGGACCCATTAGACAAGGATTTTAGAGTCACCATTTTAACTATGATCAGTGAGGTTAAAAAAAAAAAAAAAAAAAAAACACTTTTGTTGAATGGAAAAATAGAAACAGCACATAAGTAGGAAAAATGAAAAAAAAAAAAGAACCAAAGGGAAACTTTAAAAGTATAAAATCTCAAATTAAAAATTCACTGGAGAATATAATAGCAGAATACAAGATGACGAAGGAAGAGGTGACAATCTTAAAAACAGATCGATAGAAAATATTACATTTGGAGAAGAGAGAGAAAAAGACTGGAAAAAAAGTAAAAAGAGCCTCAGAGATCTATGGGACACTTGCAAAAGGTCTTATATACAGCTGTTTATCCCAGAAGAGCAAATGGGGCAGAAGAAGTATTTGGACACATAATGACAGAAAACTTCCCGATCTGGTGAAAGATACACATTTATAGATTCAAAAAACTTAGCAAACTTCAAATTGACTTAATTCCAAGAACACATACCTGGACATATCAAGTCAAATAAAGGAATGCTAAGAGAATTTGTCCTGACAAGACAATGCTGAAAAAAAAAAAAGTTTTTCAGACTGAAGAGAAATTATATCAGAGGGAAATTCAGATCTTCAGGAATGAATAAAAAGCATCCAAAATGGCAATCAATGTTTAAACAAATGATTACAAAAGCATGGGTAATTATAAAAGACTTTTTCTCTCACAATTTATTTAAAATATATATGACTTTAGAAAAAACTGAGGAGTTAATAATGTATTCAAAGAGCTAGAACTAAGCAGTCAATAAAAAAATTAGAATTCTATAAAATATTCATAGTAATGTAGGAAATGAAAACAAAGGATGAGAAAATATAGATAACAAATTGAAAATAAATGTTAGTAGACTAATATTTGCAATTAAAAGAAAGAGATTATCAGAGTAGATATAAAAGATCTAACTGTATGCAAAGAAAATGTTTAGGTAAACACACAGAAAAAAATATATGATGCAAACAGGAAGTACAAAACGCTGACCTGTATTTAATGCTTTTACATAAATAAACTTTAAGGCAAACAGTATGATCAGAGATAAAGAGGTACATTGCATGACTATAAAATAAATGTATATATGCCTAAAAATCCTAAAATATGTGAAACAGCAATTCTGAGAGTACATAGCAGTGGTTCTCAGCAGAGGATTTTGACTATTTGTGGGGATATCGTTATGACAATAATGATTACAAGGTGCTATTAGCATTTAGTGGCCAGAGGCTCAAGATGTTGGACATTCTGCAGGTCGTGGGATGCTTCACACATGAAGAAAAGTTTCTTATCCAACATGGCTTCCCAATTTCTTACCAGACATGTGGTAAAAACATTTTTTGAAGTTATCTAAGCCCAGAAATTAACCAATAAGCACAAAGAATTTTCATACAGTTTTAATTTACCTTGAATTCTCCAACAATGCAACTCCCATGAAAGTCAAGGGATGACTATGCTTTCATTTGGTTTTTATTTTTATTTTCTGGAACTTACCGAGAGTTCTACGTGATTTCATGAACAAACGTCATGAACAGCAATGTCTCTTACAGGATTTGAATCACCAACAAAACACATCTGCATTGGTTTGCATATGGAGCTGCCAGATTCATAATGGTTCTATTATAGGAGCTAGTGTCTATTTTAGCTGTCTTGACATATAATCATGCCCAAATATTAACACATAGAAGTAAATATCATTTTATTACAAACTACTTGCATTTCTTCATATATTATATGTAGAGAATTGTGTTAGATTTTTCAGATTACAAGTATAGATGAATTTCACTTCAGGACAGTGAAAGCAGCATGACAAATTAGGTTGTTGGATCTGATAGAGTAGATATCCACTGATCTAAAGGGAAGGCAAGTGCACAAATGATTATTAAAATATGAAACTCTTTTAAAATGAAGGAATGTACAGAGCAAAGAAGTTGTATTAGTTTCCTAGTGCTACTGTAAAAAAACTACCATAAACTTAGTGGCTTAACGTATGAGAAATTGATTCCCTTGTAGTTCTGGAGACCAGAAGTTTGAAATGCGTTTCACTGGCCTAAAATCAAAGTGTTGGCAAGGCTGCACTACCTCTAGAAGCTCTAGGGAATAATTCACCTCCTTGCTTTTTCCATCTTCTAGTGGCTGCCTGTATTCCTTGGCTTGCAACCCCTTCCTCCATCTTTAAGGCATGTCACTCCAATCTCTGTGTCTGCTGTCACTATGTAGCCTTCTCCCTCTGCCTCAAGGACACTTATGATTACATTCGGGGCCACTTGGATAATCCGGAATAACTTAATCACATCAGCAAAGTCACATCTGACATATAAAGTAAAATTCATAGATTCCAAGGATCAGGACCTGGATATCCTTGGAGGGCATTATTCAACCTCCCACAGAGGGAGGGGTATGTGAGAAGGCACACCCATGTCAACCTGGGTAGTTAAGGCCTCACAAAAGAGGAAGTGTTAGTACAAGGCCTGGACAGCATGTGGCTTGTTAAAAATTAATAATAACAAGAACAAAGTACAAGAGGGATTAGACGGGGTTTGGAATAGAAGGGTTTTTCCAGAGTGAAGAAAGCTAAGGGAAACGTAAAGGGGCGGGGCGGGGGGGGGGCATGAGAAAGAACGTCATGTTTGAGGGAAGGGCAGTGAGCTCAATATCAGTGCAGCTTAAGACAAAATGGACAGTGGAATGGCTCACATACAACTCTCTATGGGATACAAAACAAAATTTAGATTTTTTTTCTCCTGTAGACAATGGTGAGTTATTGAGGAATTCTAAGCAGGGCAATAATACAATCATATTAGAAAGAGCCCTTGGATGGAGGTCACTAGGCAGGGGGCAGCTAAGCATACAGGACAGGAGTATACTAGAGATAATGAGGACCTGAATAATATCCTCTAAGAATGTCTTTTTTCTATTTTCAAATAATCATCTTATTTACAACCCTGTGTCTTTTAATGACAGCCCATAAATTGTGGAGTTTTCTTTTTTTTTTTAACTCATTATCTCAGAATTTTAATATGCTGTGGGTCATACCAGGTCACACCATCTTTGAAGACAGTCAAAGAGCAGTAACAGGTCAATTCTCAGAAACCTTTGGGAAAATAAAAATAAATTTCAATCTCAGAAAGATCCACACAGGTGAACCTTTGCCCTACTTGATGGGAAATCACCTATGAGAAACTTTAATTCCAGTCCTAAAAGCCCAAAATGGAGGGTATTTTTTATATTATTCAATTTTTAAGTGTTGTATTATCTTACTTCTCAGGAATTTTTTTTAAAAGAAAGAAAGAAAAGAAAATCTATATTACAGCATTCCCATTAACAACATCCAAGAAGTAAAATACGTCTGCATTTGAACAATCCTCCAGGGAGCTTCTTTTCCTATTCCCTTTGTGAGAAAATTAGGTTAAAAGTCAGAAAACTTGTTCTTGGCAGACAAATTTTTCATTCATTCAACATGATGTTAAAAAGGACACTTCTGAGTCTAAAGTACAATTAAACTTCCTGAGGCCCTTTTTTCATCCATAAACTTGGAATAGTAGAAATATTTTACATTCTCCTCAACTGGCCTAAAATTTTACCACTGGGCAGTAGTGGATCATGACTTAACATTCTCAATTGCTTTCCACTATCACTGGAATGTAATTTACTATAAGTTAACAATACAGACTTCCTCACAAAACTCCTTCCTTTCTCCCTGCTTCCCTCCCTCCCTTCCTTCCTTCACTTTGTGGCCCTTCCCTCTAATTTATTTTTAATCTCACAAATTAAATTAAATTAAGTATCAGTTACAGGGGAGGCAGTTTGGAATTAAATGTATTCACTATTTCTTTCAATCATGTAAAATCTATCATTGTTGGGGAGAGATCAAGATGGCAGAGTAGGAAGACACTGAGCTTACCTCCCTCCAGGAATACATCTACACGTGGAGCAATTCTCACTGAAAACTCACTGGAGACTTGAAGAAATGTTCTTATTCTTATACAAACAAGGCCGTAAGAAAGATACACAAAGAATCAAGTAGGAAGGGAAGAGAGGTGATGAGGTCAGGACCTGTAGCCCTGGGAGAGGACACAGAAGAAGAGGGGGATTACAGGGACAGAGCTATTCCCTGGTCATAAGTGGTTAGAGCCACATATTGGGCACTCCAGCCCTGGAGTCTGACACCAGGAAGATGAGTCCCCTTAGCTGGTTAGAAAACCACTGAAACTAAAAGGAGGGCTGTAGTAAACCTAGACTCTGCTGGTGAAGAGCATACACACACTTGCTAGCTCTCGAAACATGGTGGAAAAAGCAGATTGAAACTGCCCGGGACTCTGGTCAGTTTCCCCTGACTGCTCCAGCACATGCCCCAGACTGAACTGAGTGCCCACACTCCGGCCCCACTAGCTTTGTGCCACAGCTCCACACTAGGATGAGCTGCAGTTGAAGGAAGCTGGAGGGAGAACTCAGTTGTAAGGGATGGAACCAGCTCAGACCTGGAATGGCATGTGAGAAAGGCAGTGGAAGCCACTACCGGCACTTTACAGAGGCAGTGCATCAGAGGCAGTCCAGGACCCTGACTGGGGCTGGGGCCATCACAGCCTACACCCAGACCCACACCAAGCACCCTCTCCAGCCCCTCTTGCTCCAGCACTGGGTGAGAGTGCCAATGCTGGGAGGGAGAGGTAAAAAAGCCAGATCGGACCCAACACTCAGGGCTTTTGCTCCAGCATCTTGGGACCCAACTCTGACCCCAAAAGGTTGGTGTTGCCACTGAACAGAGGAGAAGCCCTGGCTCACTCCTGGCCTTATCCCCGCCATCACCAGCCCCACCTCCTACCAAGGTGAAAGCTGTCAGCACACCCTGGGGAAAGAAACAACACGTTCTTCACATTGGATCCAGCTCTCACACCAAAGTCACTGGGCACACACAGATTGTTTAGGGACACTCCCATACAAGGACACCCCTTCAAGACTGTAAAAGATAACCATTCTACCTAATTTCAGAGAGACAGAAAAATTTAAATAAAATGAGAAGACAGAGTAATTTGTTTCATTTGAAAGAACAAGAGAAAAAAAAAACCCCAAAACAGCTAACAAAACAGAGATAAATAATTTATTGGATAAAGTGTTCAAAACATTAGTAACAAAAATGCTAACTGTACTAGGGGAAAGACTAGACGAAACCAATAAGAATTTTAAAAAGGAACTAGAAAATATAAAAAAGAACCAGTCAGAAGTGAAAAATACAATAACAGAAATGAAAAGCACACTAGAAGAAATTAATAGCAGACTACATGATACAAAAGAATGCATAAGTGATCTGGAAGACAGAATAATGGAAATCATCCAATAAGTACAGCAAAAAGAAAAACAAATTTTAAAATGATAATAGTTTATGGGACCTCTGAGACAACATCAAGTATACCAACATTCATTATAGGGGTCCTAGAAGGATAAGGTGGGTGTAAAAAACGTATTTGATAAAACTATGGCTGAAAACGTTCTGAACCTGAAGAAGGAAACAGATGTCCAGGTGCAGGAAGAACACAGGGTCCCAAACAAGATCAACCCAAACACACCCACACCAAGACATATCATAATTAAAATGGCAAAGGTTAAAGAGACAATTCTAAAGTCAGCAAGTATATAAACTCATATACAAGGGAACCTCCATAAGGCTGCCAGTTGATTTTTCTGCAGAAACTTTGCAGGCCAGAAGGGAGTGGCATGATATATTTAAAGTGCTGAAAGGGAGAAATCTGCAACCTAGGATACTCTACTTAGCAACACTATCATTTAGAATTGAAGGAGAGATAAAGACCTTGTCAGACAAGCAAAAAATAAAAGAGCTCATCAATACTAAACCTACTCTAAAAGAAACTTAAAGTGTCTTCTCTAAGTGGAAAGGAAAAGTGTATTTATATGAAAGGAAAAATCCCAATACTAAAGGCAAATATATGCTAAAGGCTGAAAATCAACCACTTAAATAAGCTGGTATGAAGATTAGAAGACAAAAACTATATCAACCATAACTAAAATAAAGAACTAAGGGATAAGCATGAAAATGTAAAATATGACATCAAAAACACAAAATGTTGGGTAGGGGACTAAAAATGCAGATCTTTTAGAACATAAACTTTAATGACTACCAGTTTAAAACAAGTAGATATAGTTATAGGGCAATATGTATGAACTCTATGGAAATGACAAATCAAAAACCTACGGTAGATACACAAAAATTAGAGACAAAGGAACACAAGCATAGCACTAAAGAAAACCATCAAACCACAAGGGAAGAAACTAAAAGAAGAAAAAAAGAACAGAGAAGAATTATAAAAGCAACTAGAAAAAAAGTAGCAAACTAGAAATAAGCACATACCCATCAATAATCACTTTAAATGTTAATGGAAGTGATGTTCCAATCAAAAGACACAGGGTGGCTGACTGGATTAAAAAACAAGACCCACGTATATGCTGCTTACAAGAGACTCACCAGGGCCAAAGACACAGACTAAAAGTGAGAGGATGGAAAAAGATATTTCATGCAAATGCAAATGATAAGGAAGTGGGGGTAGCAATATTCATATCAGACAAAATAGACTTTAAAACAAAGGCTATAAGAAAAGACAAAGAAGGACATTATATAATGATAAAGGGATCAATTTAAGAAGAGGATGTAACACTTGTTAACATATATACACCTAGTACAGGAGCACCTATATATATAAAGCATATATTAATGGACATAAAGGGAGAAACTGACAATAATACAATAATCATAAGGGACTTTAACACCCCACTTACATCAATGGACAGATCATCCAGACAGAAAATCAATAAGGCAATGGTGGTCTTAAGTGACCAAATAGATCAAGTGGACTTAATATATATTTACAGGACATTTTATACAGAAAGAGCAGAATACACATTCTTTTCAAGTACACATGTTCTCCAGGATAGATCACATGCCAGGCCACAAAACAAGTCTCAAAAAATTTAAGAGGACAGAAATTATATCAAGCATGTTTTCAGACCACAATGGTATGAAACTAGAAATCAATTATAGGAAGAAAAATGGGAAAAACACAAACACTTAGAGAATAAACAACATGCTACTAAACAACCAATAGGCAAATGAAGAAATTAAAGCGGAAATCAGAAAACACCTTGAAGCTAATGAAAATGAAAACTCAACTTTGCAAAATTTATGGGATGCAGCAAAAGGAGTTCTAAGAGGGAAGATTATAGCAATACAGGCCTACCTCAATAAATAAGAAAAATCTCAAACAACCTAACCTACCATATAAAGGAATTAGAAAAAGAACCACCAAAGCTCTAAGTCAGCAGAAGGAAGGAAATAATAAAAATCAGAGGCAATAAATAAAGGAGACCAAAAAAAACTCAAATAAACAAAATAAGAAATTAAAGAGGAGAAATAAAAATCAATATTACAGAGATACAAAAAAAATCATGAGAATAATCTGAACAGTTATGTGCCAACAAATCAGACAACCTATGAAACATGGACAAATTTCTAGAAACATACAATATTCCAAGACTGAATCAAGAAGAAACAGACAATCTGAACAGACCAATCACTAGTAGTAAAAATGAATTTATAATAAAGAAAACTCCCAGCAAACAGAAGTACAGGATTGGAGAGCTTCACAGGAGAATTCTAGCAAACATATAAAGAAGAACTAATACCTATTCTCAAACTATTACAGAAAATTGAAGTGTATGGAACATTCTCAAATTCATTCTACGAGGCCACTATCACCCTGATACCAAAAACAGACAAAAACACTAAAAAAAAAAAAAAAAAAAAGAGGAAAAGAAAATAAAATTATAGGTCAATATCTCTGATAAATATAGATGCAAAAATCCTCAACAAATTATTAGCAAACTGAATTCAACAATATATAAAAAGGATCATACATCTTGTTCAAGTGGGATTTATTCCAGGGATGCAAGGATGGTTCAATAACCACAAATCAATCAATGTGATATACCACATTTACAAAAGGAAGAATAAAAATCACATGATCTTCTCAATAGATGCAGATGTTGACAAAATTCAATATCCATTCATGATAAAAACTCTCACCAAAACTGATATGGAGGAAACATATCTCAACATAATAAAGACCATTTATGACAAACCAACAGCTAACATCAAACTCAACAGTGAAAAGCTGAAAGCTTTACCTCTAAAATCAGGAACAAGGATGCCCACTCTTGCCACTTATATTTAACCTAGTATTGGAAGTCCTAGCCACAACAACCAAAAAAGAAAAAGAAACAAAAGGCATCCATACTGAAAGGAAAGAAGTAAAACTGTCATTTTTTGCAGATGACATGATACTCTATATAGAGAACCCTAAAGTCTCCACCAAAAAAACACTAGATTTAGTAAATGAATTCAGTAAAGCTGTAGGATACAAGATTAATATACAGAAAGCTGTTGCTATTCTATACACTAATAATGAACTGACAGAAAGAGAAAGAAAGAAAACGATCCTGTTTAAAATTGCATCAAAAAAAGAGAAAATACCTAGGAATAAACTTAACCAAGGAACTGAAAGACCTGTACTCTGAAAACTGTAAAGCATTGATGAAAGACATTGAAGATGATACAAAGAAATGGAAAGATATCCTGTGTTCTTAGATTGAAAGAATTAATATTTTGAAAATGTCCACACTACCCAAAGCAATCTACAGACTTAATGGAATCTCTTTCAAAACACCCCTGACATTTTTCACAGAACTAGAACAAATAATTGTAAAATTTATATGAAACCACAAAAGACCCCAAATTGACAAAACAATCTTAAGAAAAAAGAACAAAGCTGGAGGAATCACACTCCCTGACTTCAGACTGTACTACAAGGCTACAGTAATCAAAACCACATGGTACTAGCACAAAAACAGACATATAGCTCAATGGAACAGAATAGAGAACCCAGAGCCAAACCCACATAGTAATGGTCAACTAATCTACAACAAAGGAGGCAAGAATATACAGTGGAGAAAAGACAGTCTTTTCAACAAGTGGTGCTGGGGAAAATGGACAGCTACATGTAGAAGAATGAAATTGGAACATTTTTCTCACACCAAATACAAAAATAAACTCAAAATGGATTAAAGAACTAAATCACTACTAAATGTAGGACCTGAAGCCATAACACTCCTAGAAGAGAACATAGGCAGAACTCCCTTTGACATAAACTGTAGCAATATTTTTTGTATCTGTCTCCTAAGGCAAAAGAAATACAAGCAAAAACAAACAAATAGGAGCTAATTAAACTTAAAACTTTTGCACAGCAAAGGAAACCATTGACAAAAGGAAAAGACAACCTATGGGATGGGAGAAAATATTTGCAAATAATATGCCCCAAAAGGGGTTAATATCCAAAATATGTAAAGAGCTCATACAGCTCAATATCAAAAAAACTAACAACCTGGGGACTTCCCTGGTAGTGCAGTGGCTAAGAGTCCCCTTGCCAATGCAGGGAAATGGGTTCAAGCTCTGGTCCGGGAGGATCCCACATGCCGTGGAGCAACTAAGCCCATGTGCCACAACTACTGAGCCTGAGCTCTAGAGCCTGCGAGCCACAACTACTGAGCCTGCGTGACACACTACTGAAGCCTGTGCTCCGCAACAAGAGAAGCCAGCACAATGAGAAACCCGCGCACCACAATGAAGAGTAGTCCCCGCTCACCACAACTAGAGAAAGTCCACGAGCAGCAACAAAGACACAATGCAGCCAAAAACAAATAAAATAAATTTTTAAAAAAACAAAAAAACAACCCAATCAATAACTGGGCAGAACACCTGAATAGACAATTCTCCAAAGAAGACATACAGAGGGTGAATAGGCACATGATAAGTTGCTCAATATTACTAATTATCAAAGAAATGCAAATCAAAATCACAATGAGAGATCACCTCAAACTTGTTAGGATGGCTGTCATCAAAAAGTCTACAAATAACAAAAGTTGGAGAGGATGCGGAGAAAAGGGATCCCTTGTATACTGTGGGTGGGAATGTAAATTGGTGCAGCCACTATGGAAAAGTGTGGACCATACGAAAAAAAATAAAAATAGAACTACCATATGATTCAGCAGTTCCACTCCTGGATCTATATCCAAAGAAAATGAAAACACAATTTGAAAAGATACATGTACCACCATGTTCATAGCAGCATTTACAATAGCCAAGATATGAAAGCAACCTAAGTGTCCATCAACCTAAGTGTCCATATGTCCAACAGACGAATGGATAAAGAAGATGTGATATGATGTGTGTGTGTGTGTGTGTGTGTGTGTGTGTGTGTATTACTCAGCCATAAAAAGAATGATATTCTGCCATATGCAACAATGTGGATGGACCTAGAGGGTATTACGCTTAGTGAAATAAGTCAGACAGAGAAAGACAAACACTGTATGTTATCACTTATATGTAGAATCTAACAAATAAAACAAATGAATAAAAATAAAACAGAAACAGACTCACAGATATAGAGAACAAAGTAGTGGTTACCAGTGGGGAGAAGCAAGGGGGGAGGGGCAAGATGAGTTAGGGGATTAAGAGATACAAACTACTATGTATAACATAAATAAGCAACAAGAATATATTACATAACACAGGGAAATACAGCCATTATTTTATAATAACTTTAAATGGAGTATAATCTAAAAATATTGAATCACTACACTGTACATCTGAAACTAATATAATATTGTAAATCAACTATATGTCAATAAAGAAAATTATTACTGCTCAAGCACTTACTCCGCCTCACTCAATGAAGTTGACATAGGAATGCAGCTGTACGGCCACAGACCAAGGTTCTCAAAATGTAGTCCCTGGAATAACATAACCATCATCACTAGGAACTTGATAAAAATGCAAATTCTTAGACTCACCCCATATTTACTGGATCAGAAATCAGTGATCTGTGTTTTAAAAACCCCTCCAGATAATATTGATACACCCTAAAGTTTGATGAGCACTGTCATAGACAACACAAGAAGTCTTAGACTGTCATCTGCAAAATGAGGATAATAATAATGATAAATACACAGGACTATTGTCATGTTTAAACAGAATGATGTTCTGGAAAGCATAATAGGTGTTAAATACATATCTGTTCAGACAATGATAATTATATACCTGCTGAGTGTAAGACACAGGTGTAGGAACTGAAAGAACATGAATCAGAAACAGACTTCAAGCAAGCTTTAGTTTGGTCTGGGATTGGGGGAATGAGTAACATGCAGAACAATAATGGAAATATTGGAATAATGGAATAAGTGCCCTAATTAAGGTGCAGATAAAGTGCCCTAATGAATGTGCAGATAAAGGACTGGCACAGAAAGGATCAGGATAGGAGGCTGTACCTCGATAGAAACTATTATTTGAGGGAGGCTTTAAAGGATTGGTAGGATTTGAAAACATGAGGATGGAGATTAGGACATCTCAGACTTCTGAAATGGCTTGTGCAAAGATATGTAGGTTGAAGAATACAGCATATATACAGAAAATAAATTCGATGGCTAAAATGTAAGGGTACCTTGGAGGAATGGAAAATGAAGTTGGAAAATCAGATTAGCAACAGATTGTGCAAGATACCAGGCTAAGGATTTTGAACTTTAGTATTTAGATAACAGAGATCCAATAAAAAGTTTTGGACAGGGGAGTGATATATACAGGAGAGTTCCCAGTGTCAAGATTAAGATCTGCTTTAAAAAATAATTTTAAGTAGAGAGATCAGAAAGTAGGTTGATTTTGTAGTCAACAAACTTTCAGCAAATATCTGCTATTTACTGTGGTAGACACATGGACACAAAGATTCAAAGTTGTAATACTTGTCTTCAGTGAGTCAACATGACTCACTAGTGATGAAGTGATAGACTATCAGATGCTAGTGATCAAGGTTGACTATCAGATGCTAAGCAAGAAGGAAGTATAGGTAAGCCATAAAAGGGATATTTGATTACCGAAGGAGTTAAGGCAGAAAAGAATTATCTTGGAGTCTTCCAAATTAAGGCTGCCCTCCTCTCCCCAGAGCAGATCATATTTTAGGTCTTGATTGCAATGAAATTGAAGTCATAAGGTAATGAAAATCAAAGTCTAATTATGTCCTAGTAATTATAGTGCTGGGTTTAAACCTTCAGTGCGTTTAGGCTATGTGTGAACTTAATATGTTTTAATTAGTAAAACTGAATGGTTTTTAATGTATCCCTGATGTGAGATGAACGAAGCCTCCAATATTAAACTATCTCATGTTATTCAAGGTTGTACGTAACAGATGGTAACCATATACCATTGAGTCACACAGTGGAATATCATCTCTATTAAACACTTATCTTAGTGGCTTTAAACCAAAAAAAGTTTTTGAGAGTATATATATAAAACATTCAGCTGCCTGAACCGTTTCTAGACTGCATTACTCCTATAGGAGTAGATCATAGAGCTAAAATGGGAATAGACTCCAGAGGTATATCCCTGTTGCCTATAGTCAAGTTCCCAAAGGGACGATCAAGAAAATGTTGAATGGGGGATTGTCTTGCTCAATGCAGAATGAAAGTATCCATCATGACTTAGAATCATATCTTCTTCTTTCCCCTTCTTGATTACTCTGATAAACAAATTTTCCCTTAATCTTTTCCAGAAAACAAAAGAAGAAAGATCCTATAGGTATACCAAAAAAGCAAACAAGTAAGAGATGAATGACAGGGGACTCACGGAAATTACAGGTTCTTCTCTCTAATTGGAAATAGAGAGCCTTTTTCTGGAAGGAGTCAGAGATTTTTGCATAGGCTGCTTGTGCATAATAATTAAAGTCTTTCCATTTAAACTGCTTCCCATTAGAAGGAAAAATGGAGGTCACGAGGCTCTCAAGCCCCACGTAAGGGATTTTCTTAAGGGTCTACCTTAATAGGAATTTTACTCCGAAGAAGACTGTTTCAGGTTAGATAGACAGTAAACAGCTGCTTTCACCAGCTGATTCCATGTGAAATGAAAGGACACAAAAATTTTTACAAGAGTTAAGCTCCATTTGCCATAATTTCCATTATTAACAATACGGATGATTAAATGTTTACAAAATCTACTCACAGTTCACTACAATAAAAAATTCTAGAAATTGTAAAATTCTAGAAATTGTTGTATTTGGTAACTGGGAAGTTGCCAATTAACCATATGATTACTGACGCATTTTATTGTTTCTTTACACTTTTCTTTGTATAACTGATCAAAGGGACTTTCTGAAAAGGAAACCTTATTTCCTTCCGGTGAGATGAATTTCAAATGGATATTTGGAAATGATATATCAGCTGCAGTCAGGTTTTGTCTTCTTCAGGAATGAAGTTTCCCCCACTATTATTGCACTCCAGAAGTAGAAATTTCCTTTCCCATAATCCCATCCCCCAGGTCTACCTGTGGCTTAGAAGATGAGAATAAGATCACTGACACTCACAGTATAAAAAGCAAGGGTTATCAAGCTTGGATATTTTGTGGCTGTTGTTGTTGTTGTTATGTTCATTGTAACTGCTTCTTGATGACGATGATGATGATGTCACAAATTACTTTGAAGAAAATAGGCACAAAAATCTTAGTTTAAGTATTACAGTAAACTCTTCTGAATGCTCCATCCTTGGATAGATACAGGGTACGATAATGGTAGGGAAAGTTTTGAAGCTGTGAAAGTGAGCAGAAAAGTGACAAGTGAATTTAATATGATCTTAGGGTAAGGCAAAACATTCAAGAAAAATAAAAGTTGAACTCTCTTCAGAGAATCCAATTGCTTTGGGCCCAAAGCAATCAATTATGATTCAGGAATGGGAGCAAAGAATTATCGTAAATACTTTCTCAAGATGCAGCTTTATGGAGAAAAAAGTCAAAAAAGAAACACATAAATCATCTAATGTTTAGAACCAATGTTTAGAAGCAAAACAAAATGTTACTGTCTTGTATAATATGATGGCCATTTTAATACTGTATACTTTATGGCATTCTGATTGCTTTAACTTCAAGGAATACACAGAACAGCTCTGGAGACAACAAGCATCTTTTGTGGTGGGTCAAAATATTTTTGTTGTTTTGTGTTGTTTATTTGGCATCTCTTTGGGGAAGTCATCTCTTTTACATTTTTAAAAATGCAGTTCTCATAGAGTACACCAGAATGAATCCCATACCATCCCCAGCAGGAAGATTTATTTATAACCTATTCTATCCAATTAGTGTTGAATGTCATAGTGGCTGATCCAAGGAGGGACATGGGATACAATTCAGGCCAGTGAGTCATCTACATGACTTGTGTTTATGCTATGGGGAAAGAAATACAGGCTTTAACTAGGATCACTTACTGGAAATACCAGGGGAACCTAAAGTTGCCAGTGGCTATCTTTGCTATCATATGGATATTGCTTACCTGGAAAGAAAGCAACACACAGATAAGCAGAGCTGGGAGAAACAGGGAAAATGTGAGATTTCTAATGACATCATTTGAACTGCTAGGTACAGCTCTGGCCAGAATTCCAAATTCCATGTGTCAGTCAGTTCCCATTATCCTGACCAATACACTGTTTTAAAGTAATGATTTTTCAGTCTTCCAAAGGGATAAAGTATAACTGGAAAACCATGAAGAAGCAAAATAGTACAAAACTCGACTGGACTTATGCAGCAGATTTTAGAAATTGATATTATCCCCTGAAGCCACCCCACCATGCAACAAAAGTTTTTTGAGATGAATTAAACATTTAGAAAGTGTGAAATAAATGTGAATTTCATTACTTAAAGAGTTTGTGCTGGTTAAAAAATATGTATATCATAAAAACTTTAGTTACATTTACAAATGCTATTTTTACAATGCCTTAACAACGGAAACGCAAGTTATTTGGGTATATCTTTTTAAAAAATGTTAAGTCTATTGTCAGAAGCAGAATCTGGGGCTACCTCTGTCATATATTAATTCATTTATTCAGTAAATAATTATCAATCACCTACTACTGTGCCAGGGAATGTGTTTGGATCTGGAAATGAGTTATGACAGATGCATTTACTGCTTTCAAGGGGCTCTCCTTCTGGGAGAGAAGACAGACATTTGCAATAAACATTATAGAGTGCAAAGATTATTGAGCAAATACAAGAAATGGTGGTAGAACAAAGGAAGAAGAGAGATAATTCTCTGGGACAAAAGAAGGGAAGTCAGAAGACGCTTCATAGAAGAAATAATAATGGCCTAAGGTCTCAAGAAATGGAAAAGTTGGTCAGGCAGGAAAAGTATAAGGAGGGAAGGGCAACCTAAAATGCTCCAGCTATGGCTGGAGAGGGGCACTGGGGGCAGTGGAGTTTGGGGAAGTTGGGGGCGGGGGGTTGACAGCAGAAGAAGCTGGAGAAGTGGCCAAGGGCCATGTTGTCAAGAGGCTGAACATGCTTGGCCAAGAGCGTGACTTTATCCTACACTGTGTGGAGCTGTTGAAGAATTTTAATGAGGGAGGCACTATGAATCGTGGGTTTAACACAATGTGACAGTTCTGCTGCTCAGTTGTTTGGGTTCTTCCTGCTTCTCCATCTTCCCAGGAAGCAGGAGTATTAGGGTTTTCCGCAATCAGCAGTCCTAGTACCTTCTGCAGATCTCATTTTGGGGGCATGTGGTTATCTAGAAATGAGGTCTTGAGAGTCTACTTCTTCTTTGACTAACTGAAGGCCCTACTTTGGTAAAACAATGAAAGGAGATTCGTAGTGTCTGATCCACACGATTATGGATATTATTTTAATACTGTCAATCAGTAAAACTTGAGCACAAGTTCAGCCTTGTGGTCTAAGGTTAGTGTTTTCCTCCTGAAGATCATAGTGACGTTTTAGTCGTGGTTCCTCATACTTCTGACACTAGGTAGTTAGTTCTGGGGGCATAGACAGGGTTGAGGGGGAATGTGAACCCCAACATGGGAGGAGAATTTCCCCTCCCTGAATTATGGTTTTCCTTTAAAGCCCCTGTTTAAAAGGGAGGGAACAGGAAATGTTCTAGTCCTAAACTATTTCTTCCAATAGTTTTCAGAGAGAGAAAACAAAACTGAAGGAATTATGAAGTAAAAGGGTTTCAGTCATTAGACACTGTAAGGTGTTCACTGAGGTGCAACTTGACTACAAAATGTGAGGACTCTGGCAAGGTTAAATAAATGAAGAGGCCGGGGTACAAAAGGCCTTAGTTCTAGGTAAGCAGCTTCTTCACCCTGCCTCTGTTACTGACTGGGTTCAAATAACTGTATTTGAGGCAGAGGAAATATTTTGCTTTTGATATTCTGAAACAATTTGCTAGAAGTTTCTGTTCATCCCTTCCCCCAACCCCTTATTTTAAAAAGCACTTTCATGTCATCAGTATTTATGTCCTGGGCTTTTGTGGGCACCAATGACCAAGTTGATACACTTACTAGCTCTATTTCAGCTGTAGTTTTTGTCAGGCTTCACTGCTCTGCTAATAGCTTTTGAATCTTCAGACACTGATCCCTATTACTCAGAACTAAATCTGAGAATTTACTAACATTTAATCCAACGTCTCAAATTAAATTGTCCAGTATTTCTTTTCATCCAGTAAGAAAAAAATACTTTAAATGGCATGAAGAAAAGAAATAAAGAAGTATCCTTCCTTGACATAAAACATACAGGTTTAGGCAGTTCATCCAAATAAAAACTGTTCCATCCTCTCAGTTTCTAGTTTGTGCAGAATATACCAGAGTAAAGTACATAGTAGTAGGAAAATCAGAATGCCACTTGATGAAAAGGATCATGTTTTCAGGACAGGAGATAGTATTTTGAAGTTCAAACAATGGAGATTTTTCCCCCACTGTGGAGATTATATCAAGACCATAACATGGTAGTATATGCTAATCTCATTTACTTTTGCTCTTAAAGTAGAAGGGGAATTTTCTGTGTCATGCTTCCACCTTTTACCCTAGCTGTTTATCAGTTAGTTTAGGTGCAGTTTTGTAGATTAGTAATTGCACTAGATTGGGCTGAGAGTTGCCATATATGACCATGAGCAAGTTATATATCCTGTCTGAATATCAGTTTTCTCTTCTATTTCAGTGATCCCCTGTGATCTTCCTAGAATGCACTACCCACTTACAGACTAAGATACACAATCAGACAACGGCCAGACTATACGTAAAAATGAAATTCTGATCTGCAGTTTTCAGCAATTGGCACAGGAAGCCAACTTACTACCTATAATAATAAACCCAAGAAGTCTGACTACTATCACTATCAAGCAGTCCAGGAAGCCAAACAATCATCCCTGAAACTACTGGCTCCAAATGGCCAGGACTTGAGTAACAATTAAAAACTTCATGAATTTTTCCTCTATTTCCAATTTCGGACCAACGAGAGAAAGTCAATCACATAACATGTCCTGCTTCTAGTTAGCTGCCTACAGCTTCTGCATGTCAACTTCCTCCAGTCAAGGATACCAGAGACTTTCCCTTTCTTTCCAGTATAAAGCTTTTCCACTCTTCTGCCTGCTTTGAATCTCTGTCAAACGTCAACTGGTTGTGGCTGACTTCCTCGCTACAGCAAGCTCTGAATAAAGAGCCTTTAATTGTTATCATTTGGGTAGGTCTTTGTTTATTTCCACCCCACTGTTTAGTTGCCAACCCCTCCACCATGAACCTGTATAACAACCTCATAAATTACCTCCCTTCCCTCAGTATTGCTCCTCCAAACTCTCTTGCATTCATGACCCAGTGCTTGTCATAAATGCAAATTTATATCAATCCCTGTTTTAACACTGCTTTGGTTTTCCATCGACCTCAGAGTAAGGTTTAAAGTTTTTAGCTAGACTGATTTGCTTTCTTCATACATGTTTACTTCTTTTTGGACACTCAACCCTGTGTGTGTGATATCAAAATTCTTAGTGTTCTCAAAATATGCCATATTCTCCCTCACTTCAATGCTTCTGTACATGCAAACTCGATTTTCTTCATGTGGTAAATTCTTATACCTCCTTAAGATTTAGCTTAGTCATCACCTCCTTGGTGGAGACTTCCCTAACCTTGGTAGTCTGTGCTGCCTTCAACCAAACATGTATTTCTATATTTTATGTGATTTGCTTAGATGTATCCTTACTCAATTCAATGTTATTCTATGTAGGCGTTCAGTAAATTCTGAATGCATGAATGAATGATTGAAAGAATGAATCTTTACATAAGTGAGTTCCCGTATGTACCTATGTCAAACTCACAGGACCTAATTACAGTCAGCTCTCCCATATCCACAGGTTCCACATCTGCAGATTCAATCAGTCACAGACCAAAAACATTCAGAAAAAAATTCCAGAAATGTGCAAAAAGCAAAACTTGAATGTCCTGTGTGCTTGCAACTACTTATATAGAGCATTTACATTGTATTTACAACTATTAACAAAGCATTTACATTGTATTAGGTATTATAAGTAATCTAGAGATGATTTTAAGTGTGAGTGGATGTGTATATGTTATATGCAAGTACTACACCATTTTACATAAGGGACTTGACCAGTTGTGGATTTTGGTATGGCGGGGGGCGTGGGCCTGGGACCAGTCTTCCATGGATACTGAAGGATAAGTGTAGTTTTCTTTGGTAGCCATTGTAATAGGTATTAGAGCAGTTACCGTATATTAACTCCTACAATGGGCCAGGTAGGGTGGTAGTTGTCTTATATTCATCATCTCCTTACTTCTCACAATAATTATACAGGGTTCAGTATTAGTTCCTCTTATCTATGGATGATTAAAGTTCAAAGAGGTTAATCAACTTGTTCAAGGACACATAGTTAATGAATGGTCAAACCAGTATTTGAAAGCAGATCAGTCTGAAAATCAACGATGAGATCTTATGAGGAAAAAGAAATTTAGCTTCTCATATTAAAATAACATGAATGATAGATAATAATCTACCATAAGCCAGATATATGTTGTAAATCAAGAATCATGGTAGGAGAATCCATAGTTTACATTAGGGATCACTCTTGGTGCTGTGTATTCTGTGGGTTTAGACAAATTTATAATGACATGATTCCATCATTTTAGTATCATATAGAATAGTTTCACTGCCCTAAAAATCCTCTGTGCTCCACCTGTCCATCCCTTCCTCTTTCCTAACCCCTGACAACCACTGATCTTTTTACTGACTCATCTTTTTACTGACTCCATGGTTTTGCCTTTTCCAGAACGTCAAAGAGTGGGGATCACACAGCATGTAGCCTTTTCAGATTGGCTTCTTTCACTTACTAATATACATTTAAGTTTCCTCCATATCTTTTAATGGCTTGATAGCTTATTTCTTTCTAGTGTTAAACATACTCTATTGTCTGCATGTATCACAGTTTATTCATTCACTTACTGAAGGACATCTTGGTTGTCTTCAAGTCTTGGCAATTACGAATAAAGCTGCTATAAACATTTGTGTGCAGGTTTTTCCAATTCCTTTGCGTAAATATCAAGGAATAAGATTCTGAATCATTTGGTAAGAGTATGTTTAGAAACTGCCAAGCTGTCTTCCACAGTGGCTATTCCATTTTTATTCCCACCAATGAATGAGAGTTCCTGTTGCTCCACATGCTTGCCAGCATTTGGTATTTTCAGTGTTCTGGATTCTGTCCACTTTAATAGGTGTGTAGGCGTGTTCTTTTTAAAATCTACTTAGTGCCAAATGTCTCTCATTTCTGTGCTTTTTTTTTTTTTTTTTTTTTTTTTTGGTGATTTTGCTGTTTAAAATGTCCCCTAAGCATAGTGCTGAAGTGCTGCCTAGTGTTCCTAGGTGCAAGAAGATTGGGATGTGCCTTATGGAGAAAATACATGCACCAGGTAAGCCTTGTTCAGACATGAGTTATAGTGCTGTTGGCCATGAGTTCAATGTTAATGAATCAACAATATATAATAAAGTGTATTTAAACAGAATTACACATAAAACAAGATTCTGTATTGACTGGTTGACAAAAATGCTGTGACTAGAGATTCACAGGAATATAACCCTGTATTTCCTCTAGGAGCAATGGTTCAGTATTCATGAACCATAGTGTTCCCAATAATTTTATATAAAATAACTACTATGAATAATGAGAACTGACTGTATTCTCTATGGCCTGCAATATAATTTGCAGTATTTGGATTGTATTTTCTCTGTGAAGGGAGGAAGAGTAAAAAGTAAGAAGCAAGAACGTGTGATTTGATTTTCCTTCTGCTTAGAGGTCTTGCCCAAGAGAAATTTTCCAGGTTTGTGCATCATAGTCATTAATGTTTTTTTCAAAATGATTTCTTTCTCTCTCCTTCCCTGGGGTAGGGTAGAACTTTACTTCCTGGGCCCTGGTGGTTGGTTGGGATAATTTGAGTTCTGGAAGGAAGTGATTCCAGAAGGATTCTTCAATTGCTAATGGAGACCCTCCAGAGCTCTCTTTCCCTCTGCCAAGGTGACATACAATGTTTAAGATGGTAGCCTATGTCTTTGAGTAAAGGTGACATGGAGCACAGCCATCAGTTAACCTACAACGGGCATGTATTAATAGCATGAATGAGAAATAAAATGTTCTTCTTTGTAAGCTACTGACGTTTGGGCGTTTATTTTTTCATGTATTAAAACTTAGCCCTTTCTAATTGATACAATGTCTTATTTTAACAGTTCAGTGGAGATGGTGGTGCTCTGAGCAGAACCCAAAGAAAAATAAAAGGAATATAAAGATTAAATATGATATACCATGCTTTTGGTAAGGCCAGAGAACTTTAGTTCATAATAATTCTTATTTCTTGTCAGTTTCTCTAGAAATGTCATCTAAATCAGTTGTTTTCATACTTTATTGCCTATCAGAATCACCTAGAAATCTTGTTAAATATTCAGATTCCTGACCCTAATCACAGGTATTGTGATTCAGGAGGTCTGAAATGGACCACAGAAATCTACAGTTTAACAGCTCTTCATTCCTAGAGTCCTAATGCCAGTGATCTACGAATCACACTTAAGAAACACAGTTTTAACTGTTTTGGAAATTATTATAAATAAAATAAATTATTAAGGTCATTTTATAAAGGGTTACCTTTTACCACAAATCTGGATGCATACTGGCTGACGGGACATACCTTTTATGTTCATACTGATACGTTTTTCAACTCTTTCATTGGAAGACAAAGACATTTTAACACACTTGTATGGTTTCTGCCATACAATACTGGCAGTCTCTGCTATTAATATGTGGCCCTAAGATCATTTCAGTGATAGCAGAAGATGCAGCAAATGTAATAACAGTCTCTTCAGCCACTTAGCAAGACTGCTGAAGGAGAGATAAAGAAGGACCCCTTAACCAACTGAAGTGACAGCAAGGTGAGCTTCAGATAATCAGGGTGTAATTGCATAAACTGGAATTAAGCTAGGGAGTAAAGGCCAACAATGAAGGAAGAGGAAGGGTTTTTCTGAAATACATAACAGACTCTTTTCGTATTTTACGTAGAAACATGCCTCCAAATAAGATTGTCTATAACCCAGAAATCACTGGGAAGGCCTTAATTGAGTGTCAACAGTCCCCTAAAACACAGAACTCTGCTTACAGAGCCACACACTCTATTTTACCTATACAAGGTAGGACTCCTAAATCACACTGCAGAAGAAAGGTGTTTTCAACAATATTTTTTCCTGATTTTTTTTCTTGTTATTGTTTTTGGTTTGGTCTTGTTTTATTGTGCCTGAACAGACTAATTCTTCACAAGTACTTTAGAGAAAATAATGACAACATGTCCATTCCTTAAGGCCCTTTGCACAAATGTGCTCTGTGTTAAAGGTTGTGAGACACATACCTTTCCCTTACTTTATTAGGGAGAGTTTCTACCTTGACTTAAAGGTGCTGATGATACTTGGTTATTTTTTTATCTGAGTCTGAAAGTGATCCAATAAACAAGAGTCCCCAGAATGTAAAACCTAGAATAGGGACAGAGTTGAGGCCAAAAATTTTATACCCGAAAACATAATCTTATAGCCAGAGTGAACAAGAATTCTTATATAGCATAACACATTAATTCTGAAACTCTTAAAATATCATCAAAGAACTTCCTCTTGCCTCATGAAGACTAGGCAAAAGTGTCCCTCCAATGTGTTCCCACTATGTTGTGTACTTTGTCTAAGTGAAGCGTTTTCTTTCACTGAAAAGTCATTGTCTGTTGGTTTATTTCTGTATTCTCATTGCTGGATCATGAGTTCGTGGAGGACAGGAGTAGTTTCATACTCACTGTTGTGTTCTTCTACTCCAGTTTTGATGGCAAAGGATGGGAACACATTTGAGATAATAAAAATAATTGTTTAAAAAATCCTAATATGGACTAAATAAAATGGCCCACAAGAATATATTTTAAGGCTTTATCCAAGTACAGGGAGTGAGATGCAGCTGGACCTCAAGGTGGATTAGAATAAAAATATGGAACCGACATCACTCTTTTTACATCTCTCTGACCCCCATCATGTCTCTTGTTTATTCCTACTCGAGTAGCTCTCCATTTTCCCTTTCTTGACCACATGCTATTGATTATTCATACTGCATGAACCCAGCTTAGCTTATTTCAATAAAACCTCCCTAATCCAACATTAAATACTGATAAATCACCTCCAAGTGCTCATAGAGAAAGTCTGATTCGTCCAGTTTCTTCCTGTGCAGGGCCCTATCATCAGCCTGTATCAATACATATTTCCCTTCAGGTCAGTGTTAGTGGGGGATGAGAGGGAACAGTCATATGGCACACTGCTCACTCCCCAAGCAACAAAAGTTGTGGGAATAAGCAGACTCCCTAATAAAGCAGCACAGACAAGGCAGTTCCCTCAAAGGTGTCCCATACTTAATACCTGATACCTAAGGGGCATCAAAATTATGTTTTAAATGAATGAACAAATGAATGTGGCAGACATTGTAGGTAACATGTCAAACAGTTTCCCCTTACTTCCCTCTAAAGTAATCCCTCTTTACCTCAATATTAGGTGGAATTAGGCTCAGGGAATGTGGACCCAGCTTGGTGGGGTACTGGAGATAGCTTACATTGGTTTGAGGGAGCCAGTTACGCACCTCTCTTCCCAACTCTGCCTTAGTGAAGCCATGTTTGTAGCTTGAAATCATCAGCCATGATGAGAGTATTTGCACCACAGAAATCAGTCAATGCTGCAATCAGTGCTTGCTTTTTTTTTCCTCCCCAGAGTGCAGGTTATTAAACATTTATCATCATACTACTGGCACAGCCAGAATCATGGTTGGTCTAAGCTAATAATGGAAATCCCAAGCCTCATTTTTTAGGAATTGATTAAGGGAAGAGCCTGTGACCCATTTCTATCAGTGGGATCTGGGCTTTCTTGGATTTGCTTCTGAAATAAAAAGAAAGATACCTGGATTTCCTACCTTTGAATATTGCCTTTTAAAAATGTGATACTTGTAGCCAATTTGCAATCCAGAGAGGCAAGCTTAGAAATGAAAAAGAGGCTTACAATGAATGAAAAGAAATATGAAGGAAAAAAGAATCCCTGGGTTTCTGATGACCCAGGATCAAATGTGGAAATGTCCTGCCTCAGGTATCTTGTTAAGTGTCAACAAATGACCTTCATTTCTTAGGGCAATTTTCATTGAATATTCTATAACTTGCGGCAAAAAGTTACAGTGGATGGATGGATAGATGGGTGGATGCATGGAAGGATGAATGAATAAATGGATGAATGAATGAGATCATTTATTTAGATGTGTACTGGGCAAAAAAATACCTGGGACAATTCCATGTATGCACAGGTATGTGACACATGTCCCACTGCACTTTTACTTTATCCTTTAGCACTGTAATATATTTTAAACTTCTTTTTTTAAAATCATGTGTGAACAGAGAACTTCTTACTAAAGGAGTATGAACATTACCCATTTACATAGCTATATACATTCAGGAACCTTCTCAATGAAGGACACCTGTTCTTCTCTGCCACCCACTAGAAAATATTCTTTTAAATAGAAAAATGGGAAACTTCTGGGATTTTTAATTTCCAATACTAGCAATTTAAATTCGAAGGTGTAATTTGTATATTTGTGTGCATGTATGAGCATGCACGTGGGAATGATGGTTTTTTTATTTTATGTTTATTACACAATCAGCTATTGTTCTTATAATGAACATGACTGAAATACAGCAAAAATTAAAGCCATTATGTGCAGTGAGGATGATTCATAGCACGATTTTGACACTGACATTCTTCTTTCTCTATTTTGAGTCTGGGTGATAGGTTCAGACAAACACAAGTCTTTGCTGGCTGGTGAGAAAAGTCACTAGTCCCTATTCCACCAGGTCAGCTGCAATGAATCATTGTTTTTTTCTTCATCCCACACTTTTGCCAATGAATCTAAGTTCTCTCCAGAAACGCTAATGTGTTGTGATTCCAGAGAAGAGGAAAGGTATTCCAAGGCATACTTGACCACGGATGCTACCTAAGGGGTAACTAATGAAAGAAAACATGTCAAAGCCTGGCCACTTTATTCTTCTAGGAAAAAAAAATGTCAGGTAGCTAAGGTGAAAAGTTGTTTCTTTTTTAAAACAACCATTTTTTTTTTCAGTCCCCAGTTACCCTTCTCAGGACTAGCTATATGCATAATAATAGCAAAAAAATGTTGTTCTGGAGGTTACTTCTTTCAGTTTCTATTAAAACTGTTAACAGTGCCTGCTTCCATTATACATTTCCCTGTATATTTCAATCAAAATGTCACCTAGCCGCTGTGCCTAGAGTGCACTTAATACTTTCATTAAAACCAATAACACCAAGAAATGACAAGGGTGCAGGTGGGTGTAGGCAATTAAACTCCTACTGTATGTATTGTTAAATAGCAGTTGAGGAAAGAAGGAAGCCCTATTGAACACCTGTCCCTTCTTTTTGAATGGTGGCTAAGAAATCCACTTAGCTAGCTATTGTCTGCTTATTTTCCTGACAGATAATGTGAAGAACAGGCAGTTATGGGGCCAGTAATTCAGAATTAATTTTTTCTTCACAGGAGTGCTGTGGACACTGAGTGCAGTAATGGTGCCTGATCAGGATTTGGGGGGGTAAACAATACAATCGGAGATGATGGGCAGGAGATAAAAGCCCTTTATAGGTCTGTTCCACTTGCCAGTAGGAGCTGTGGTTCTTGCTGGCACCTTTTATTATTTTTTTATCTCTTTCAAATGAAAGTCTGAAGAGTTAATCATTAAAACATTTGCCTTGTGTGTGTGTGTGTGTGCACACGTGTTGAAAGAAGAGGCAAATGAAGACTCTACAATGTTGCTTTCCATCTTTTCCCACCATATTAAAAATGCTGGTGGCTGCAAAAGACAGCTGTTAAGCCATGCATTGTTTATGAAGCTTCCTCCTGTGAGCTTCTATGTCAATTGAGAAAATTACCACATTTCCTTTAATAAACTGGGACCTTTTGCTAACCCACCATTATTGCTTATTTCATTCTGTCAGGAAACACTGACCCCTAACATGTACAACAAAAATTTGTTCCCACCGGACCAAATTAAAATTCTCTCTTGCTCTTATTCTTTCCCCCTCTCTCCTGCTTCCTCCCTGCCTCTTCTTCCTCTCCCCACCTCTCTTTCTGTCTCCCTCATCTTTCTAAGTCCCTGTTCCTAAATGCTAGCCACCCAAGCAATTTCACAGACCAGCTGAATGAAGACTCTCTGGAGAGGAGTTAAAGAGAAGGATTAGATACAACTGTTCTCTGGCCAGCCTCTGAGACCCCTTAGCAGAAAAACAGCAGACAGATCTTGTGAATTATCTCCCAGTCACTGACGCGAACCACTCAGAATAAATCAGAATTGAATAACTGCTTTATTAGTCAGGTAAAATTTACCGATCTGTTATAGAAAGGAAAAAACAATATAAGCAAAAGAGGACAGGCCATGCTAAAATAGCAAGCACAAAACCTCCCATAAATCCTCTCATTTCAAATATTTGATATTTAGTGTAGAGTACGTTCTTGGAGAAGTTAATCTTTGTGCAGTTTATGTTGTCTGGAAGGAAACATACATAACCCAAGACCTTAAAGCCCATCAGTTAGTTATTAAAATACACACTGATTAAGTATGGTGACCTCAATTTCCAAGCCCCAAATCAGGAAACATATTTTTCCAGTGCTTTCTTTTTCTCCTTAAAAAAATTAATCTGGTAATATTTGGACCATGAAAACAGTAAATCTGTGATCACTGAAAGTTATCCCTACCCAAAATATCTGAGTTATAGACTTTCTATCCGTAGGAGCCACCTGTACCCAACTCATGAACTTCTTAACACTATTTCTTTATACTCACTCATTTCATGAGCATCTCACTCATTCATCCGTTCAGTCAGACAGCCTTTAATCAGTGAGTACCACTAGCATGGAACTGTGCTGTTGTTCTACCACTTTTATACTTACCAAATCCCTCAATTTTTTTAAAGTTAAATTCTGTTTCCTTATAGAGCAAAGTTGATGAATTCTGAACCTGTTTATAGCATAAATTTCTCATTCGTTGTGATCCTTGCAGAGCTGTCCATGGTGCTGAATAAATGAAGCTCTTCTTCACTCCCCTAGAATTCTACTCTACAATTGGAACTTTATTATCTAGTCCCCCGATTATACATCAATCCCCTTCTCCCATATCAAAGAGGACTTACTCAGATTGGTGTTTGAAATATATAACCTCATGGCAGTGTTTAGGTGTATTATTTTATTTGGCTATGTAGAGGTCCTTGAAAATGTACCCGTGTAAATATTATCTATCTCAAATATATATAAAAAAGCTCAAAATTGGCAGAAGTTTTGCACATCAACTAACATGGTACTATGAACAACCATATACTAATTAATGAAGTTCATACTTACGTCTATTAACTGATGATAAAATGACAGATACGTGATAATGAATAGTCTAGGAAATGTCAGAGGACTGTTTGCAATTAGATGAAAGCAGCTTTAATCTTGGAAAGAATGAGAAACTAGATCCATGAGAGAGTTACCCTCAAGCATGATATATATTCAGGAAATCATTATTAAAAGCAATTGTATAAGCTGCTAATTTTATGTGTCCTCAAACTGTGAGGATATACATGTACCACAGCAATGCTGCATAGTCAATGGACTATAACATAAGACAGTCATCAGAGACTACATACCATGCCCAGTGGGTAAACACTACCCACCACTGATTTATAGATCAAAACTCTCACTCAACTCTACAAGCTTACTGACATATGAATGATATGATAAAAATCACGATGAATCAAAATGTCTCTAAATTAACTGTGGTTACTTGTGATGTTCCTTTCATAGTCACTTCAAGAATCTTAAAATTATATGCAAGTGAAATGTGTTATAATTAAATTAGAAGGACTAGTATGGGGAAAACCTTAAAAGACAGTATCTGTTCCTCCTTATATTTCTAAGTCAATTAAAAAATACAGGTAGAAGAAAATTCCTAATAAATGCAGGAAAAATAATTTAAAACTTTTATATGAAATTTATAGTAACAGTAGATTATTTTTATGTAATATTGTCTCCTATTGGTGATGTTTATCAAATCATACTTCAACTGTAGAATAAAAAATATTATTATAGGTCTTGGAAATTTCTACTTTCCAGAATTTTATCTAGAAACTGTATATTAGAAAACTGTAGATTGTGAAATACTTGGTGATTAAGCACATTTTAAGGAAAACTGTTGAACCATAAATGACGTTTTATGTTAGGACTTAGTAATAAAATACTTTCACAGCTTCTCTTCCTAAAACTGATGATGATGAAAAGCGACTGACTTCTTAAATTCCAAGCATCAATATATATTTTGGTAAAGAAGAAATGATAAGCTATAAATCTATAAAATAGTTCATCTTACTATGGGAATTAATCTCATCATTAATTTCACCTTTGTTTATAACACTTGCCTGATAATGTGATTTATAATAAGAAATATATATCTTGGTCTTATCCACTGGTTCCTGGCTCACAGGTCCCGAAACCCTTGTAATTTCTCAAGTGATTAGAGCAACATTGGCCTCTTTTTATATAATATTTGATTTTTGTCCTCCATTCCTGAAATAGCTTTAAATCCATAAAGGTGAAGTGGATGTCTTTTGTTATTCACAACAAGCCCCCTACAACCACACCTGAGTTTACATTAATGAGGTGACTGTTAGAAAGCATAAGAACTGAGGTTGGTTACCAGGGGAGCGAACTATGTGATAGGAGGGTTGAAACTTTCAGCCCACCATGACCTCAGGGGTGGAGAGAGGGGTGGACGTTAAATCAATCACCAATGGCCAGTGATTTAATCAAGCATTCCTATCTAATGAAGTCTCCCCTAAAAATGCATGAACTAAGGGGAGCCCTTCTGGTCTGGTGAACTTGTGGGAGCTCAGAGAGAGTGGTGTCCCTGAAGGTGGCATAGAAGCTTTGCGCCCCTTCCCACATATCTTTCCCTATGCATCTCTTCCATCTGAATTACAACAGTCTCCCTGTCTGCAGTTTCACTTTCTGCAGTTTCACTTACCCACAGTCAACCACAGTCTGAAAATATTAAGTAGAAAATTCCAGAAATAAACAATTGATAAGTTTAAAATTGTGCATCATTCAGAGTAGTATGTCCTGCGCTGTCCCACCTGGAAGGTTAGTCATCCCTTTGTCCAGCTTACCCCGCCCCTTAGTCACTTAGTAGCGTCTTACTAGATCAACTGTCTCGTTACTGCAGTGCTCATGTTAAAGTAACCCTTATTTTATTTAATAACGGCCCGAAATCGAAGAGTAGTGATGCTGGCAATTCAGATATGCTAAAGAGAAGCCGTAAAGTGCTTCCTTTAAGGGAAAAGGTGAAACTTCTCCACTTAGTAAGAAAAAAAAATCATATGCTGAGGAAGCTAAGATCTACTATAAGAATGAATCTTCTATCCATGGAAGTGTGAAAAAGGAAGAATAAATTTGTGCTAATTTTGCTGTCATATACCAAAATGTAAAAGTTATGGCCACAGTATGTGACAGTGCTCAGATAAAATGGAAAAGGCATTAAATTTGTACAATAAGATACTTTGAGAGAGACACCATATTCACATAACTTTTATTACAGCATATTGTTATAACTGTTCTAATTTATTATTGGTTATTACTTTTAGTCTCTTACTGTACCTAATTTATAAGTTAAACTTTATCATAGGTTATGTATGTATAGGAAAAAAACATATTATATATAGAATTCACTACTATCTGCAGTTTCAAGCATCCACTGGGAGTTTTGTAATGTATATGCCATGGATAAGGGGGGACTACTGTATATCCTTTTATAATAAATGGCTACTCTACTAAGTAAACTGTTTTCCTGAGTTCTGTGAGCTGTTCTAGCAAATTTACTGAATCCGAGGAGGGGGTTATGCAAACCTCTAACTCATATCCAGTCATGGCACAGGTAACATAACAATTCATAGCATAGGTAACAGCCTAGACTTGCAATTGGCGTCTGAAGTTGGGGGAAAGGGAAAGACAGGCTTGTGGGACTGAACCCTTAGCCTGTGGTATCTGACGCTAACTCCAGGTAGACAGTCAGAATAGAGTTAAATCGCATGACATCCAGCTGGTATTACAGCATTGCTTTGTATGTAGAAAACCCACATATCTGGTGTCAGAAGTGAAGTAGTTGACAGAAGAGGAGAAATATAGGAGGTGAGTTTTTCCTTAGAGCATGCACGGAGGGTGAGTTTTCATGGGCAAAATGAAACCGTTATTCTACACTGAAACTGCTTCAGTTTTTCTTAATGATCAAATGTAGTGTCTATGGATATCTAAATCAGTGTTGATCAGAAGAAACAACTGCTTCTTGTCCTGAGGCCATATATCTGTTTCGAGAGAGAGAGAGAGAGAGAGAGAGAGAGAGAGAGAGAGAGAGAGAGAGAGAGAGAGAGAGAGAGATCCTTAAAATCTTATGTGATAATTCTATCTGCTGAAGATGGGAAAGACAGAAACAGAAGAGCAGAATCTCGGCCAGAACTCATTACGCTAAGGGCAGTTATGTAAAAGATAATTGTTTGTTTTGTGTGTGCGTGCGTGTCTTTAATTTATCTGAGGGCGCCAAAGACTCGGCCAGTGAGTACGAAAGACAGGGAGAGCAAGCAATTGCTGTGTGGTTTCTAGCAACCTGCTCTACTCTAATTCACAGAAACCTCCAGGCGAATGGCCTCCACAATTCCTCATTTCCAGGTTTCCTTCACAGAGTTAGCAAGTCGTACATGCAAATCAAAGCTGACTCCGAAACACTTGGTTTATCTCTGCTGTTCAAAAATATGCCAGAGGGAGAAAGACAAAAAACATGCCGCACATTCTTGAGATCTTGCAGACTCACTGTTTGCCCTTCTACCCCTAGTTTAACATCTACATAATGATGATGATATTTGGACCACTGTTTTCTCCTCAAACACTTCAGAGTCCGCTTCTCATTTCCCTTTGTGATGGCCTCAAGAATTACCTCTGCTCCTTTATCATTTCTGGATCAAGTGTCTTTCTGACCAAAATTTTTTCTTCTTCTTGATGGGGGAATGTTTGTCTAAATCTCCTGACTTAATGAGGTCTACTTCTACTAACAAGATATAACATACAAAATATTCCCACATTAATTGTCAAATACAGAATCTTTTATGATAAAGAACATTTCCTATGTATACTTTAGCTAAATTTTTTTCCATATTTTAATGCAATAAATTGAAGCTAGCTTTATAGCAAGTCCTCTCATGTAAAGCCTGTATCTCCCCCCATCCACAAGCCCTACCTATGTATGAAAACTCACTATCAAACTTTCTGTTGTTTCAGTCTCACATGAGTGTTTAAACAGCTGAATTATTTGGAGTTGCAAAGGTATCCAAAATAAAAATAATATATATTATATTATAACCATACATTACAAATTGTACAATATTATATTTAATACACAAATTATAATATAATAGTGTTAACTATAATGTTATAAAATATAATAATATGTTATATATGATGTAATACTTATTGTTTTAAAAGCAGAAAAAAGGAATGGAGGCTATATGGGAGGGAGTAAAAAATGGGTTTACTTTAATCTTCTATAATACAAGTTAAAGGAAAATTGTAAATTTATAAAGCAAAGAACAGAGTCAAGTGTGAGCCTACTATTTTAAAGTAAGGTGACAAGTACCAGATTAACTAGAATACAATTTAAATGCTTACAGTTTAGGAACAGGAGTGGGCATGAGAGTGAGGAAGTGGGATGGAAGGATGATTTAGTCTCCACTTTATATCCTTCTGTACTATCTGGACTCAATTAAAAAGAAAAGAATGTACTTATTTTATGATTTCCAAGAAATTGAACTGAGAAAATATCATCACTGTGACTAAACTCCGCACTACGCAACAACACTTACTTGTCAAGTGCCATGCTGACTTCATTGCTAACTCTACGTATGACACTGAATTTGATTTCACCCTCAACTGTCAAAGGTCATCACCTCTGATATCCAGCACTCAGAAGAGAGATGAACCTCTCCACCACTTGGTCGTGGATATATTAGTACTTCCCTACGTGGCTTTCTATGAGAATGGAGAGGAAGACACAAGGCCATTCCAGCAGCTGTGGGTTAGTGGAAAAAGCACGGGTCATGGATTTAGAAGTTTTGAATTCAAGTTCTGACTCTACTGTGCCGTACCCAATCCATCACTTAATTTCTCCTCGATTCAGTTTCTTTTGTGTAAAGGAGGTGTTTGAGATTTTTTGAGGGAATGAATGGAGGTTACAAATAGGAGAGTATTCTTCTGCTGTAAGTAACGAAACAATGGTTAATATAACAGTTTGCACGTCATTTGTTTCCCATGTAACCTGCTTCTTGGCGATCCCTGCAGCTATCTGGTGCCACTTCTGACCTCCTCCACTGCCAACACCAGCCTAACAAGTAGCGTTCTCAGCCCAACCACAGAAGTGTTATTCTTTCTGTTTCTAGCATAATATAAAGGAAATGACTGCTTTTCTTTTCTTAGTCCACTTCACTCACATTCAGAGAAAATATTTGCTCTTTATCTTGTTATGTTTTCAGTCTAAATGATTTACATTACCTAGATGAAACACTGCTATGAGGGCATGAAAGGTTAATTCCTTCCCTTTATACAGAGACTTGGACACTGTTTTGAATTATCGACCAGGGATGGCTTTCAAGGGTCATCTAAACAGTAAGTTGTGAATTGTAGCCTCTTTGTCTGAGCCTAAAGCCTGGCTGTCTTCTTAAAAGTGGTTAAGTGGAAGTTATCGATGAGAGCTGGAGTGAGATTTGACATCAGCCTTTAATTATACCTTGAAAGGCAAGCAAAATGGAAAATTAAGGCTAATTCAATTGAACAGTTGATCACTAAGCAATAATCACCACAAAGAAATGTATTTCTCTTTCACGCAAGTGCTGCCCACATGGAAGATTGGTACCAGTAATTAGATTTATACCACTCTTCTTAAGATATTTTATTTAGATCAAGAGAGGGATGCTTTATTCAACCTATTTGAAAATGTGTTTGTATGGACACACAGGCCTGGGATTTCCTTAAAACTAAAATGAGTGGGAATAGAACTCCTGCATTATTTCATCCCTCCTGAGGACATCAATCTAAGCTCGTGGTCAGCACTATTTATATTAGACAGAGAGTGCAAAACAGAGAGACACCATCAATAAAAAGCTCATATTTAGAAGTACATTATCTAAGACCAGTTACCAAGCACATTAAAGGTATATTAAAATATACTTAACACATCAACATTTATGCAAAGTGTTTTGGCTGTTTAGTCTTTGCATTTTAATCATTAAAAAACATAAGGGTGGGCAGCTTTTATCTAGTCTCCGACATTCTCCTGTCAAATGGAGCTACTTATATCAACTACAGAAGAACTGTCCTAACACCCACAAAATTCAAGAAACTCTTTGCAAGACTGTCACAAATTGACTATGCTGAACCATATGATATTGCCAATATTCAACTATTTTTTACCTACAAATATGGTAGTGTCACAAAGACGCAGACACGTTATGGATCACACTTCTCTAATTCTTGCATAATAAGTTATCAGTCAAGTCCTCCATGAACATTGTTCAGGGAAGCTCCTCCTGGTTGAAAAAACTCAGGGGCATTTATTTTTGATTAGTAAAGATGAATATTATAAACCTGTGTTAATTCATGTGACTGTTCCCTTTTGCTAAAGCAATTTCAAACAAAAAAGCAATGACACTAAAATGCTATCAGTAATTATCTCTGCAGATACAGGTTAATTTTTCTTCTTTACACTTTACCATATTTTCTAAATTTCTACAATGAACAAGTATTTTCAAATCAGAAACATGTTGTTTTTAAAAATTAAAGGGAACCGAATTTTAAATATTCCATAAACATCTGAAGAGAGCAAGTTGTATAATAAATAAGCCTATTCCTTCAGACAAAACACCTATGAATAATTCTGGAAAATGACTTATTATCACCACCACCCCAATTTCTCCTCCTGTTGACAAGGAGTCAGGGTAGTTGACACTTCCAGTTTCACTTGAGCTGATTTGTGACACTTATTAGTCAACCAATTTAGGAGCACAACGTGATTTGGTGGTCTAATGTCACCTCTGGTCACATATTAACCTCATTTTGGCTTAAATGCTCCATTTGAATGGGAAACCCTATCCAGCTGGCAGGGGAATAGCACTTGCTTTAAATTGGATATTATTCTGAATTACAGTCAACTCTGTAATTCAGCGCGATGCGGCTGCTAAAAAGCCAAGGATCTTAAGGCTGCATTAATACAAGTGTAATTTCTGGTTTATGGGAAGTAATCGTCTTTCTATATGCTGATCGAGCCACATCTGGAGTATTATGTTCAATTACAGGTCAACATTTTAAGGACCATGGCAAATTAGAATATGACCAGAGGAGAAAATCAGAGTGGGGAGGGGTCTGAAAGCCGCCATCATCTTTGAGGAACAGGCAATGGAAAGCAGACTAGGTATAAGTGATGACAAAATAGCTGTCTTCAAACATTTGAACTGGTTGAGTGTAAATGCGAGATAGGATTGTTCTATCTGCATTGTTCAGAAGCAGCAAGAATTGGGTTTTCTATCAACATGAGAGGATATTAAAATGGAGCATCTGTTTATCTCCCCTTTGGCTGAGATCACAAAAGGCTGGGACCCAACCACCAGGTGACAACTATTTCAGCTCTTCCCCACTGCAGTACTTCAGAGCTCAGGGCAACCAAGAAGCTGGGGGACTAGAGCAGCATTAGTTTCAGAATTTTGACAACTGCTTGAAAATAGACATTTAACTACTGAAAAGAGACTTTTAATGACTAGTAATAACCAGAGGATGTTTGTATTTCTACAAGTTACCACAAAAAGTATAGGAGCTGCCTGAAATGTCAGCCAAATAGCAAAAGAAAAACTGGCTCCCAAGTACGGATTGAAAGGCCAGAGTCAGGAAGGAAGAATAAAACTGTGTCATCTAGGGCTTCCCTGGTGGCGCAGTGGTTGAGCGTCCACCTGCCAATGCAGGGGACACGGGTTTGTGCCCCGGTCCAGGAAGATCCCACATGCCGTGGAGCGTCTGGGCCCGTGAGCCATGGCCGCTGAGCCTGCCCATCCGGAGCCTGTGCTCCGTAACGGGAGAGGCCACAACAGTGAGAGGCCCGCGTACCACCCCCCAAAAAAAACAAAAAACAAAAACCGTGTCATCTATATCGGTGTAATTTCATACAGTAGGTTCTCTCTCTCACACACACACACTCCATGTAAAGGCATAAAGGCATAGATTTCATATCAACGTAAGAAATTTCCACCATTAGGCTGCTTATCAACAAAATGGGCTGCCTCGAAATATGGCCCCCTCCCCATCAGTGAAGCCTGGGAAGACAAATGCCAGCAACAGTAAATCTCCGAGGATGCCATCCTCTCTCTCTATGACACAGTGAGACTCCATGCAGACGAAAGAGAGATAGGGAAGAGAGAACCTAGAGAAAGTATGAATCCCCAGGTCAACAACAGTGCTTTTTATTTTTAGCAAAGGGAAATTCTCAAGGTGCTGGAGTGTCCAGCACTCTCTGCTTATCCTGGACCCCTGTCAGTACAGATCTATTCTCTTTAGATTAGGGTGTGGTCATTCAGTACAAAGACAAGACCCTGATTCACAATGCACAAACTTGTGGATAATTCAGGTGTGACCCTAATTTGTGACAATTTAATAAATTCAATTGCATGTATGTTTTAAAATAATTAAACTTATTAACAGGCATGCTGGCCAAAATAATTTCATAATTTGATTAATTCTATATAGTGTAGGTTGCTAATAATTAGACAGAGCCATCCAGGGATTGGATCCATTTACTGCTAACCTCTTCATTCAGTCTTTAGATTTGCTTGATCAGATTCATTTTCTAGGGTTGAACGGTGGTAGATAACAACCATCTAACTCGGAATCCCTGAACTGGAGGGAAGGGGAAAAGAATTTTACAAAGATTTTGTGTGGGCTATATGGGAAGGGGGTAAAAAAGCAGAGGAGTTGATACAGATATGGATGATCAGATTCTGATAAATGTCCCTCCTGCCAAAACTGAGTACATGCATCCAAACATCTTTATGTGTGATCTTCTGTAATCTTGCCAGATGTAGAGCTGTCACCTGAATTAGGATGTCAGGGATTTTGGCTTGAGCCCTAACATAAGTTAGGCCATGATGAAACAGGAATTCATTTATTCAGATTCATTCATTCAATAAATATTCATTGGGCACTTATCCTTTGGCAAGTCTGTGGCAGTTACTGGGGATAAATTCACAACAGATACAAACCCTCCTATCATAGAACTTACAGTACAAGGGCACCACCCTTACAACCTCATTTAACCTTTATCACCTCCTCCCAGGCCCTGTCTCCAAATACAGTCAAAGCGGGGGGGTTAGGGCTTCAACATATGAATTTTGGGGGAGGGGAGACAATTCACATCTTAAAAGAACAAAAGTACTCAGCTTAGAATTTTCTGAAAATGAACCCAGATAAGCAAACACTAATCAAAGCTGAAAGAAACAACTGTCATTGCCTTGCCCTGAGATACACAATGGGGCCAGGAAGCTGCTCTGCTAATCCATTTGTGGCAACAAAAATAAAAGCCTCAGAGACCAAATTCAAAGTTTGTTCAAAAGATCCATCTTTTATTAATCATGACGTCTTTTTGATGGGAGCAGGAGGTAGATGGGGGAAGCTGGGCAAAACATCTATATGGAAACGCTTCTCCTGGTCTCTCCCTGAGGAGACCTGCCAGACCTCACTGCAAAGCCCAAGTATGCATTGTCCACCCCTGCCTCCTGCACTGTTAATAGTGAACTGTGAGTAACAATAGACTTTCTGTTTGATAATAAGAGCAGAGGATGAAGACACCTTCTTTTAAGCAAGATCAGTGTGTGACAAAGCACTTCATTTCCCCATCCCCAGGATGTTGGAGTCATTAATGAGAGTAATAAACTGGGCAGCAGGCACAACTTAGAGGAAGATGGTTGTCCATCTATCCACAAGTGCTGTAAAGCCATTCTGTTCTTTGGCTGGTCGAGGCTGGTGTGCATTAGACTGGCAATTTACAAAGCAACAGAAAGATATTGATTAATCTGCATGGAGACAATGCAGCATTTGGAGGTCAAATCAAGACTTTGCCCAGCATGCTTTTTGGAAGGTTTCTTTTTAAGAAAATGAATGACATAAACAGTACTCCTACAACGATCAAAAGCAAAAAAGAAATTACTTCCAATCTTGTAATTATAACAAAATCAATTCAGTATCTCCTTCTCTTGTCCATTTGAACAAGGAAATGTCAGATGTCCTAGAACAGAGAATGGAACAAGTTTTGGAACTGGTAAGGTAAAGGACTTCTGTGCACTGGGAAATGATGTAGCAAAGGGCTGTAACATTGTACGTGCAGAGCTAAAGGGACAGTGGGGCTACTGTAGCTTAGGGGAATCATATGGAACACTGACTTCAACTTATTTTAAACCTTGAGAAATTACTGTCCAGCAAGCAACTCTGACCTCCGTCACCACACTGCTTGTGACAGTGCTTAAGTACCTACTAGAGTGCCAGCTATTTAGCCATATGTCCCTGGGTCACCATCATGCTACTGCAATTCTAGAGGACTTCACCATGCTTCACTCAATATGCGCTCCACAGCGACATCAGATGGTGACAAGAAAAACAACAGAAGCATAAAATTCGATCATTGGATGATTAGATTTACTGGTTTGATTTTGTGCGTGTTAGTTTCCTTCTAGCTTTACTGACATATAATTGACAAATAACATTGTGTAAGTGTAAGGTGTACATATTGATGATTTGATACACTTATATATTGCAAAATGATAGCCACAGTAAGGTTAGTTAACACCTCCATCACCTCATATAATTACCATTTCATTTCTGTGATGAGAATATTTAAAATTAAACCTCTCAGCAACTTAACAGTATTGTTAACTATAGTCATCATGCAGCAAATTAAATCTCCAGAATTTATTCATCTTGTAACTGTACCCTTTGACCAAAATCTGCCCATTTCTCCCACCACCCCATCCCCTACCCCTTGCAAACACCATTCTTCTCTGAGTTCTGCTTTTTCAGATTTTGCATATAAATGAGACCATACAGTATTTGTTATTCTCTGTCTGACTTTTCTCACTTTGCATAATTCCCTCAAGGTCCATCCACATTGTCACAAATGGCAGGACTGCCTTCCTTCTCATGGCTGAATATTATTCCATTGTGCAAGTGTTGTTTTCATATCCTAGCTACTGTGAGTGACGATGCAATGAATATGGGAGTGCAGATATCTCTTCGAGTTCCTGATTTCATTACCTTTGAATATATACCCATAAGTGAGATTGCTGTATCACATGGTAATTCCATTTTTAATTTTTTGAGGAACCTCTATACTGTTTTCTGTAGTGGCCGCACCATTTACATTCCCACCAGCAATGCACAAGGGTTCATTTTATCCACAGCCTTGTCAACACTTGTTATCTCCTGTCTTTTTGATAACAGCCATTCTAACAGGTGTGAGGTGATAGCTCATTGTGTTTTTGATTTGCATTTCCTTGATGATTAGTGAGGTTGAGCCCCTTTTCATGTACCTGTTGAAAGTCTGTAGGTATAGTATTTTTTTGCCATTTCAGCCATGTTCTATGAATTCATTCTTTCCCATCCTTTATGTAAAATCTCAGGTCAGAAACAGTTTTTAAAAGTCTTTTCAGTCGTAAGATTTATCTTGTTTCTGTAATTAACAATTTCCATGCAGTGTAATCTCAGAACTCTAGACTCTTGTCCCACTTAAAGCTTCTTCCTTCCCTGGCTTTCATCTGCCCTAGACTGGAACCCGCAATGGAGTTCCAGTGGCCAAACTCCTCCCTCTTCCTCTCTCCACCTCCTCTTCCACTCCCTAACTGCTCCTCTGATCTCTTTAGGCTGGGGTGAAGGAAGGAGGAAAGAAAAGAGCAGACAGGATATACTTGATCAAAGCACTAATGATCTGGGGTTAGTGTTATCTGCTGGGATACCATGTGTTAAAATGTGTAAAAAGAGGATTCTTCCTCTTTTGGAGCACTTAGGTGGATTCCTTAGGGATCCCTTGCTGGGATTTTGACTGAAGCTACTTGGTGAGAACAAGAATTCCTATCTGACTGCCACTTAGGACCTCCAAACAGTCCCTAGTCTTCCATCTGGCCTCCACACATTGGGGTCTTATCCCCACCTCAAGGAAACTTTCTTATATGGTATTCCTTTTCCGATGAACCCAGACCTGCTTCCTTCTTTAGCACCTGTATTTGGACTTCCATACTTGGGAAGTATGCAAATTGTCCTTCTTCTAGTTGATGAAGTTTAGTTGAAGAGGAACTTGCTCCTCATGCATTCCTCCTTTTGTTGTTATTGTTGCAAGTTCAAACTAGAGCGTCCTTTGTAGATTTCTCCTTAGGAAAGCATGGACCTACACCTTGTGATCTAGTCCTATATTCACTTGCAAAGTACTGCTAGAGAAAATCACATATAGCTATGCAGGCTGATACTGCTAGAGTTGCCTTTGTGTGTTAGCCAAATGTGAGACATAGAACTATATGACAAGTGCTCTGTGCAAGTTCTCCAGAGATTAAAGTGTTAGGATCAAGCAAACTTAAATCTGAATCCTATCTCTACCATTTCTTAACTGACATTTTATGTAACTTACTCTTTAAGACTAAGCTTTAGTTTCCTATTCTTTATTTCCTAAAGAAACTGCTTTGAAATTTTTGAGATAAATTTAATTACTTATTTTCTTTCTTTTTTTCTTTTCTTTTAACCAGGCAATAAGATTTAAGACTGTATCTCTGGCGGTGTTAACTGTCAGCTGCATTACTAACCAGATGTGTTATCTTATGTGTCTTCAGGGATGTGAATGATGAAAAGACCATATTTTTTTTTCATTTTCTCTTTATGTGTCATATCCATTTTTTCAGATTTTTTAGAAGTTTTTATTTCAATGTTTTCTCAACAAAATACTGATGTATCAATTTAACTTTGCATTCCAATTTAATGATTTCTGCTTTTATCATATTCTCCTGTTTTCTTTAAGCAAGTATGCTATGTTTTACATAACTTCTTGAATGAAGCATTTTAATCACTTCTATCAGTGTTTATTTTCAAATGATGAAAACATTTAAAGCTATGCATTTTTTTTCTCTTTGCCATGTTGGTCACATCTCATAAATTTTGATGCGTAGAATTTAAATTTTAATTATTTTCTAAAATTATGTATTTCTAAATTTAATTTCTTTTTGTCCCAATAGTTACCTAAAATTATGTTTGTTTTATTTTAAAAGATTCATTTTCAGTGTTTTATTAGTTTAAACTTCTTTTTGTTTATTTCTAATTTAAAATTTTTAAAAGTATCTTTACATATCTTGGTGGCCTAGCATATGATCAATTTTGAAATGTTTACAGAATTATAAGAAAAATACGTAGTCTCAACTAGGTACGTGTGTGTGTGTGTGTGTGTGTGCGCGCGTGTGTATGTGTGTTGATATAAAATTGTTATTCAGTTTTTTAACTCCATTAAAATATTCAGCAATAATTATGCTAGAATCAATTACTCTTTGTATTTTTGCTTTCGAATTATTGATGCTATGTTGTATGATAAACTACTATTCCATATCTATTATGAATTATACCTTTTATTTTAAATTCTAAACCCAAGTAAATTTTGTTTAATTATGCTTTGCTTTAAGAATACAATTGTCCCTTGGCATCCATGGGGGGTTGGGTCCAGGACCTCCCTCAGATACCAAAATCCACAGATGCTCAAATCCCTCCTAGAATATAGTGTAGTATTTGCATATAACCTACCCACATCCACCCGTATACTTTAAATCATCTCTAGATTACTTATAATACCTAATACAATGTAAATGTTATGGAAATAGTTGTAAGTACAATGTAAACGCTTTGTAAATAGTTGCCAGTGGATGACAAATTCGGATTCAAGTTTTCCTTTTAGGAACTTTCTGGAATTTATTTTCCTGAATATTTTCAATCCACAGTGGATGTGGATGCAGATGTGGAACCCATGGATACAGAGGGCCAACTGTATATCAATTTAACATCACACATTTAAATTTTGCTTTCAGCCAAGTCTGGGTCTTTGTTTTTTCACCAAGATAATTTAAACTGTTTATAATATTTTTATATGATAACTTTTAAAACTTTTCTTTAAAATATAATTTTTGCTTTTTTCTTTCTTTTCCCTCTCTTTCACAAAATGCCTGCCTCCATTTTTCCTTAGTAATTTGAAAGCTATAAATCTTAATCTATTTGTGGTTACTTTCAAGGTTTTCAAAACAGAACCTTATCCTATATAAAGCTAATTAACAAAGTTAAAAATAATTGCCCCCATATAAAATGAGGAATTTACTAATTTTTATTTCTTTCTACAAACTTTCCTTCCATTTCATGATCTGCATTAAAATAAATAAAATCTGGAGTTAGAATCAAATTATAGCTTCAGATTACTTCTTCATACATATGTGTTCTTTTCAGACTAATTTTAAAATTAAAACTATATTTATAATTTTTAGTCAAATTTAACTGGTTTTACTCCTAACCGGACAATATTTTATACCAACACCTCTTCTGTTCCTAAATTCTCAGTGTTGATTTTTCTCCTTGTCAACTGTCTCTCATCTATACATTATTATTTAATAAATTATTCATGGGTGGTATTGAGTATGCCCACCTGCCTCTGCCTCTACCCATTTCTGAGCATCTTTGTCTCTCCCTTACACATGAACAGCTACTTGGCTTGGTACAAAATCTTGGAACTGGTATTGATGCTAGAGAAAAGAGTGCATTCTGGCATTGTAGAAAGTATTTTCTTTGTGTTAGAAAGAAAGCTGTCCATTTTTCTAGATAGGGTGAACAAAAGACCTTGCCTTTTAAATTCCAGAAATAGGCAGTATATAATTGATGAAAGATCTCCTTATTGTCTTTCAAGATAGCTGCTATGCAGCAGATGCCACCAATGTTTTGTCAGTTCTATTCCATAGACCTGGTTATAAGTGGACATCTCTACTTGCAGTAGGTTAACTGTCACTCAGAGCTGGAATAGTGTTGCAAATTTTCTCCTTTTTCCATGTATTTTTAAGGGTGTTCCCTTAGAATTTTAGAGCCACTGCACCAATAATTGCTAACTTGGTGCTATTTTTCAAGACACAGTTTTAGCCATCTTTGAATTCTAGTTGTCTAGCAGAGTACCTGAAGCTTCACCACCCTTACCCCTCTTCAAGCTTGCATATGATAAGAAAGCACTTAGAGTCCTAGGCCTGAGTCAAGTGGGGAAAACATCCAACTATTAGATAACTAAAATTAGGAATGTTTACTGGTCAATCCAAACCAGAATCTTTGAGTTGGAGTCAAAGTCAGGAGCTTGAAAGAGTAAAAATAAACTTTAAGATCATAGGAGCTGCTACATGTTCAAAGGAAATTAGAATGAAAAGTGGATAGGAAACTGAATTTAACTAAGAGTAGGTTAGAAATAAGCAAGTTTTGGGTAGTCCCGAATTATTACCACAAAAGTAATTGGAGTGACATCATCTTAGCTTCATTAGTCAGTAGATATATGGTGAGTAGTATTTTCAGGTGCAGAGTTAGAGAGAAATACCTGGCCTAGAGTAGTGCTCCAGTGTCTTCAAAAAGCAGAGCCTGAGATGAGGGTACCTGTGCCAGTGATTTATGAAGAAAGCAGTCCCAAGAGATATCAGTGAGGAAGTGGGACAAAGGCCAGGGAGAAAAGCCAAGAAGTAATACAATTTTGGGTAATTTCCAGACCCACCCTAATTCTACAGGAAGATCTGAACATAAATGATATCACAGAATTTTTCCTGCCTCAAGACAAGGAGATGGACTTTCAGACCTGCCATCAGACAGTCATTTGGCTACAGGCTGCCCTTGAGCGGTTGTAATTGTTGAATGAATGACCAGCAAGAAAAGTTTTAGGACCCCAGGCAGCATGCAGTGTGGTTAAAAAGGAACAGTCACTGTTTGGGAGATTAAAAAAAAAAAAAGTGAAGGAAAAAGAAAACGATAATGAATAAAAGACAGAAGAGGTACAAAAATAAACCTTATCTTCCTCAAAATTATGCCAGATTATTGACAAACTGACTTACACTTTCAGTAGAAACACTTAATATGCTGATTTCTTCCCTAACTCAAAAACCTGTTCCTTGATTCTTAGAATTTATTTAAAATGATATTAATGTCCTTGTAAGGGCATTTTCTCAGATCAAATCTACTTACTCTGCAATTTTTCTCTTCCTTTTTCATGTCTTTTCTTACAGGCTACCAAATCAAAGCACATTCTACATTGATAGATAAATTTTCTTTCTACTTAGGGCTTTGCATCACCAAATCATTGCAAGCTGGAATAGATCATGATTTTCAGTCATTCACTTATTCACTAATTCAGTGACAAATATTAACTGAGTACCTCCTGTGAGACAAAGACTAGGACTATAACAGTGAATGAGGCTTGCTCCTTCTCTTAAATTGCTTATAGTAGCAACACCCTCTTCAACAAGTTTATTTTGTGAATTTCTTCAAAAAAGCTTATTGAGCATGGACTAGGTCGAGACTGGGAAATACAAAATCAGCCCATCATGGATATGGCTCTTTAGGTTGTTATAGATTATTTGGAAGTCTGAGAGTGGTAGCTAAGAAGCATTAGACAGCCTCAGCTCAATCTCTAATAGATAAGTTGATAATAAAAAGAAATGGGATGGTAAAGTTAGTATTTTTTGACCATCTACTATATACCAGGTTGTGTTAAAAAAAGAACCCTTTACATATGTCACTTAGGATTAAAAACCTGTGAATTGCATTATTTTTATCCACATTCAGTAAATAAGGGCACAAAAGCCGAAAAGATAAGTCATTTGCCCAATTTTATTCTGTAAGTGGATGAAACTGTCTTCAACCTGGGGTATTTTGCCACATTCTATGTTCTTTCTACTACACCATGTTTTACATTGGAGACTATTTGAAATAATACCCTCTCCCATGGTAATTTTAAAAAAATGAATCTTTCTGTTAAAGAGTTCTGTACAATTTTTGGATGGAACAGAAAAATGTACAGAAAAGGAATTTATAAATGAGATAATTACAGGATTGTTTTTAAACAGAAAGGCTGGGATAAAAGAAAACAGATACCACTAAGAAAACAGTTCAGGAATAAAGAAAAAATCTTCAGTGTTTTCCCTCCACTCCTGATGAGCATCCAGTCTTGAGTATTTGAAACTCCACCAAAGCCCTGAACTTTCTGAAGTTCAACCACTACTGATGATTAGTCGGGCTAATAAATATAAGGTCTGGGTTATCACACCCCCACCATGTGTGGGAGAAAAATCAATAATATCAGCTTCATATTAAATGAAAGCCCTCTGCCTCTCAAACACAGCCTAAGGGTGAATGTGTTTATGAAATGCTAGTGTGGTGAACTCAGTGTTGGTCCAGGGGTCACCAGACTCAAGATATTCCAGAAATACCACGTTGTTTATCACTTTCTACTATATAACTCTACCTAGGTCATAAAGAAAAGAATATCAGCAACAAACAATCCAGCCACCCTTCATGTAGGAAGAGGTCAGAACATGTGCCCTTGGAGTTGGTGAATTTCACATAGGCACGCTTGAGCTCATCAAACATTACTGAGCAACTAATGTATGCTCGGTACATATGCTTAATATGTGCTAGGTACTGTGGGATACACCATGATATATCCTTTACAGACTTTTAATACAATTAGGAAGATCAGTGTAAATATCAAAATCCCAGATTTTTCCAAGATAGGTACAATTTATAGCATTTTGCCCCATTGATGAACAATGGGTCCTCATTTTTGTTTCAGAATATATAAGCAGCATAGAAATTATACACGCACACGCACACGCGCACACACACACACACACACACACACACACACACATATATGAAACCAACCAAGTATTCAAGCTGCACAATGTATGTTGGTGACAAATGGCCCTACCTCTTAAATACCTCTTGAATCATCCATTTCTCTCCATTTCAATTACCAGAATTCACTCCTGGCCATCACCAATTATTTCACTTGGATTGCAGTAACATTTTTCTCATCTCAAAACCATTTTTTAACTCTGCAGAAAGATCTTCTAAGAATGACACTCTATGCTGGAAAGATGTTCCCTTGCCTTTAGGGTAAGTTCCAACTTTACAATATAGTTTACAAACCTGCCCAAGAGTCCCACCACAGCCTACCTGTTTAGCCTTACCTGGTGGGGAATCCACCTTTCACTCCAGCCTTTCTGAACTCTTTCAGCTCTTTCATCACTGTTCTTTCTGTCACATCTTAGTACATGCTGCTCCCTCTTACTGGAACTGTCACCCTTCCCTCCCCCGTCCCTGACATACATTTTTTAGATAACACGGACTTTTTCTAGGTAACTTCCACTCATCCATCAGATCTCATCTTGAATGTCACTTTCTCAAGGAGGCCTTCTCTGTTTTCTATGTTACATTAAACTACCTGCAGTGTGCTTCCATAATATTCACCCTTTTTCCTGTCAAAACTATCGTCATACTTTATTTTTCTTATTTGTTAATACTGTTTTCTCTCCATGGGCTAAGAATCATGTCTGTCTTATTCAACAATATATTAACAGCACAGTGCCTGGCACATTTTAGGAACTCGTTCATTAAATGTGTTGACAAGTGTAGGATGTATTCAAACTATTAAATGACTAGCCTGGCAAGGGTATCACCTCTTTGATACATGGGAGCATCACAGTTGAAATCAGCCCTGAACACATGACCATAAGGAGTTATGACTACAACATTGCAGTTTAGAGTAGTCCGGAATGATTTTATGTATAACAAAAAGTATTTCTGTTATAAGAGATCTGCATATGAACATGAAGAGTGTGGGCCCTTTTCTCGAAGTCATTGGCATGAGGTGTTGGGAGGGTCAGTGTCGGGGAGCATTTGAATGAGTGAATGACTGAATGCATGATGTTCTGGATGCAGAAGTACTACCTGGAGAGCAGCAAGGAGTCCATGCCATGGTGAACTGCTCTGAGTAACAAACACACTTCCAGGAAAGAAGCCCAAGCATCTTTTCCCTCTGTCCTGTAGGTAAGCATCTGACCAAATGGAACACACCTGCATCCCTCATCCAATCGTCTCCTCAATGCTCATCAATATACACTGGATATCTAGCCAAGCCCTTGACTATTAACACTGAAAAATTTAAAACATAGTTTGCACCTAATTTGTCCTGGGATTGAAGCAGCTGGTACACTTTGCTGAAGTCTTATGGAAATGTGTTTTTCTCTGGGAGTTTCATTGACTGAACTGGCTGTAATATCACCATTGCTCGAGGTGGAAGAGAAATGGAACATGAGTCTTCAGGGAATTGAGAAGGAAGAGACATCAACATTCAAAATGAAAGTTTCCTCCTTAATACTTAGTTATGTCTTGATGGAGTGAACCATGGGTGAACTTATTTACTCTTTTTTAATGAGAGAGAGACAGAAATTGACCCAGAACATCAAATGTTACTGTAAGGGTTAAATAAAGGGCTCGTTATTGAATTATAAAGTTTACTTGATTATAAAAATCTATAAACCTTTAGGACTTTAAGTATAAACAGAGAAAACAGTGCTTCTCTCAGTATTCATACATTACGTCTCTTTGCAGATGCTAAAGTGAATTTGACATAATGGTAAATAGTTCTAAGGATCTATATTGCTGGGAGCATTTTCTCACAAGAGATTGATTTTCTAGCACCATCAGCAGAAGGCCTACAAACACATTCCTCTTTTGTTTATCATGCTGTAGGCATGGGATACTGTGTTTCACACCATCTGAAGACATTAAGCAAACTTTCAGATGTTTAACTGGAAAAGTTAATGAATTACTTTGTTCTTCATTACGAAATGACTCATCTTGCTAAATAACTAGTCAATAAAAGAAAGTTCAGTTTGAGTGAGCTGCAGAAGGAGAATAATGAAGGTAACTATATTGTATCAACAAGAGTCCACTGAGGAAGACAGCACTTCCCAAAAAGAATTTGAGTAGAGGGACTTTGGTACTGGGGACCAGTTCCCAAAGAGCTAGGAGGCCTGGAAAGCCTCATCGTGAGGCAAGTGACAGAACAGCAACAGCAGAAACCCCTTATCACCCCTAGGGATGGAGAAACAAATGAGGAAATGTAGTTACCTGAACCAATGAGTTGAGGCCACCCAGAGGGTACTGGAACCACAGCAAGAGCTACCCAGTTGGAGCTGCAATCATGGAGGAGATGACAGCTACCTGGAGTAGAGAAAGATAGGCGTACAAACACCTGCTCCTTCCTTCCTCCAATATCCCACATCTCTGGGTGCATTACGTAAATCTCCAATGGAAGCCAACAGACCTTGGAGCCTGGGAAATCTAATTAGCATAGCCCAGTACCTTGTAATACAAAGCAGAGTGGGGAAGCGGTGGGAAATGAATCTTATAGCAAACAAGCAGATAATCTGAACACCATAGAAGAAGAGTATATGAGAAGGCAGCATCATGCTGGGAATTCAAAGGTGGGCCCAAGATAGGCTGTGACTAAGGGGGGCTGACCATAAGTCCAAGTGAAAGCTTGAAGTCAGGCCACTGATAGCACTGTCACTTTTGGTGGTTCACAGAGATTGGAGGAGGAATGAGAAAAAGAGAGAAAGAGCTGGGAATAGGAGGAGAGACCCCTACCATATAGGCCATGGGCTCCAAAAATACTTGGAATATACCCAGAAAATCAGGTATATTAAGAGGAAGAACTTGGTCCATTAAAGTCTTTTAACTAGAGCAGTGGCATAAACAGAGCTGTGTCTTGGCAAGACGTGATGGCATCACGTCTCCAGGAACCAAAGGGCCAGGGCTTGTTCCAGGGATAACAGCTCCAGGATTTGTCCTTTTGAGGACGTATACTACTCCAGCTATTCAGAGAAGAGAACTCAGATCTCTTGGTAGTAGTGGTAAGAAGTCGTGGCTTTGGTGTAATTCTTCTTTTCAGATATCTGGACCCAAATTAAGTCCAATTCTAAAACTACCAGATTGGATCTTATGGGCTCCTATCAGTCAATTCCAGAACCATCATACACTCTGAGGGTGTTCCACATGGTAGGAGGCAGTTCTCTACATGCCAGGCTCTGGTTTCTCTGTTTTAGAGAGCCAGTAGATTTAGCTCTTATTCTCCACGGCATCTTAGCAAAAGGGAATGTGAAACAACACCACAAACTTCTACTATCAGACCTTGAAATATAACTCGAATTTATGCCCAGAGGTACACTGTCTCAGAGTTCAGCTCCTAACTTGGTCCTAAACCTGGGAGATATTTATTTTGTTTATATTAGCATAAATTTAAGAAAACATGTCTTTCTCCCTAGGGTGGCTGTATAGCAAGCTTTATATCCAATTATGGCATAATGAGTTTTATCCTCTGAGGAATTTTCAGGGAAGAAAAAAGAAATCTTTTTGGAGTCCAAGGCTTTTAATGTATAAGACTAGCTCCTTCTACAATTTCTAGGATGAAATTGCAGACCACTTACTGATTTGAATTTTATATTCTCAACTGACATTATAACAATAATATTATATTCATCCACTAAATTTTCATTCTCCACTTTAAATTTACAAAATAAAGAAAAATGCAAAAGAATATTCAAATGAAAATGTTTTTTCTTGAAGACCAACTGTTTTATAACCTTGGAAACTTCAAACAATTTGCTGTAAGGGTGTGAAGAACTTTGGTGGAAGCAGCTGATTTGCTGAAAGCTGATGCAGGCTTTTATAATGGTCTAAATTCATTTCAAATAAAATAAAAGGAAGGAAAATCCAAATAAGAGGAAGAATTTAAATAATAAGTTCAGTGATCTTGCATGATATTCCAAGATATTAAGCAAGCATATTATAAGTTAGAACAGATTTTCTTTTTTAATGAACACCATCCTGCACAAAGAAATGCACACATTAGACAGACTTAGCTTCATAATGGAAGTGCTCTCTTGACTTATCAGAATCTGTCCAGCTTTGGGGTTCCCAATGTGTTTCGTATATACAAGCTATCACCCAATTGAATGACTCCTTCTCATGGTAACACAACAATTCTTGGAGTGAAACTGGGTGAAGGAGCTCACATATGTGTAGATATAGGTATTACCCATTATTACTAGTGTCCTATTCTACAAGGAATATAATTTATTTGCTTTGCCTATAAGAAATCTCACCATATGGTACTCTGCATTTGGACTAAGTTCCTTAAAAACTTTTCCTCTTCCTTCTTCCCTTTTTCTTTCCTCTCTTTCTTCCTTTCTCCTCCTTTCCTTCTTCCATTATTTATACTTGTCCTTGTTCTAAAACATATAAGGTAGATTCATAATACATATTACATTCAGTAATATATAGTGTTTCAATAATAACATATTGAAATAAGTGGATGAGGTATGAAAACAAAAGGGAAATGACAGTAAGAGAGAAGTAATAAAAATAAATATGCAAAAGGCACATTGCAAAATTTCATTTATTTACTAAAAGGTGGTCATGAATTTGACTCTGGATTTACTAGACATCTGTAAACAAGGAATGAATCAAGACAAGGAATGAATCAAGACAAGGAATGAATCAAGACCAGTTCTGAATAAACAAGAAAACACAAAAAGAAATTTGTCTCATTGATTCTTATAAGAAGGATGTCGAGTTGTGTAATGAACAAATCATTCTTACAACAAATAGAGTGACTAGTCTCATTAAATTGTTTGTGATGACATTTCTCAACCTAGGCCAGTGACATAATACCAAAGACTTGTCCTGAAAAGAGCAATTCTATAGGGATATTTAAATTCTTAGGAGTATTATCTTTAACTTAAGTAGAACAAAAACTTTCCCAGAACTATTATTAGTACATGGTACCAGAAGTTGTTCTGTGAATGGATATTAAATGGTAACAAAGTGAAAGATGAATGGTTGGAGACAAGGTCAGTTCTTTCGTTACTTGTTGAATGTATTCAAGTAAGTCCTCAAAATTTGAATGTCTCATAATTGCATATCAAGAATTTCAATGCTTTTGCAGACTTTATTTTCAAAGAGACGTAATCTGACAGTTTGCAACTAAAATCTAGATACTTTCATTAGTTATAAGTGGATTTATACTGCTCTCCTTATTCATTCTTACATCTCAAAGGTAAATATGTGCACAGTCCAGGAGGAACTGTTAGTTACACTATGGATGTTTTATCCATTTCTCATCTAATAATGCATACCATGAACACAAATAAGAGTAAAATAATTAGACAAGTATCAACATCTAAATTAAGATCCACTAGCTCATTCCAGCTCTGTTGCATTGAAATTGCTCCCCTTCCAAGTATCAATGATTTCTTTAAATTCTTCTACAAAAAACCTGACATCTCAGATAAGAAAGCAAATAATATTAGTAATCTAAAAGTAATACTTGCAAAAAAAAAATAAAAAATAAAAAAAAAAAATAAAAGTAATACTTGCAAACTATTGTGTAGCACCTACTATATACTAGGCACTATCCTAAAAGATTTACATCTATTAACTGCTTTAAATCTCACCACAGCCTATGAGACACATATTATTATAATGCTGATTTTACAGATGAGGAAACTGAACCACAAAGTGGTTAAATAAATTGCCCAAGGTCACATAGCTGTTAAGGGCAAAACTGGTATACACCAAAGAAAAGGCAAATGTAGCGTGTTCATGACCAATGTTGTTACTTACTTATAACACAAAATTTGTCAAAATATTTCTGTCCAGTGGCCATACTAATACTTAGCTATGACAAAAATGCTATAGGTGGGAATTCCCTGGTGGCCCAGTGGTTAAGACTTCACCTTCCAATGCAGGGGGTGCAGGTTCGATCCCTAGTCGGGGAGCTAGGATCCCACATGCCTCACGGACAAAAAACCAAAACATAAAACAAAAGCAATATTGTAACAAATTCAATAAAGACTTTTAAAAAAAATGGTCCACATCAAAAAAATCTTTAACAAAATGCTATAGGTAATTATAAAACATTCAAACTGATTTTGATAAGTATTTAAAAACACCCAAATTAGTATCAACCTTATTCTAATGTTACTGAGAGATTTTTCAGAAATAATTAATCTACATCTAGTTTATTCTACAAAACATTACTTTTACTCATATATGATTTTATTTTACCAAAAATTATAATACAGCTTTATTACCCATGCCATTTATTAATCTTTTCTTTAAACAATTTATGACTATTTGCAAAAATATAGTCTATCTTCAAGTAAGTAAAGGTTGGCAATCATCAATTCCACCTAAAATAATAGTGCCATGTTTCACGCATCAGATATTTACATGGCACTTGGGATGTGACAAGCACCATGGACAGTGCTGGGGATACTGAAATTAATAATGAATAATGACTGCCTAAAGTCATTATGTATTACCACCTCCTTGAATTCAAAAAGCTCTTATTTTATAGGTCTCAGCAGGCTTAGATGATTACTGCATATAGTGTAAATGATACAAAAGCAATAAAAGCATGGAAACATTGTGGGAGGCTAGCCACTTAAAGTGAAGGACAGATCAGGAAACATTTCCCAAAGATATTGCCAGAGCTGAATTTTGAATGACGCATAGGATTTGGTCAAGCCAAGGCAAGGAAATCAGTTCACTTAATGGGGATACCTCAGTTGCAAAATGCATGGAGGCAAAAGATATCTTGATGGTTTTAGGGAATCCTAAAGAATTAGGCCACAGGACAGAGTGCTGAGATGATGACAGAGAAGCAGAGAACGGACTGTTCACAGAGGACCTTGGGAGAGAAGTTTCAGCTTCTGAACCTTGGAGGGAGTGAGGCACTACCCTAAAGTTGTAGGCAGAGCAATGACATAAAGAGGCTTGCATTCTAGAGTAGCAATTCTGGCAGTAGGATGAAGAAAAAAAAAAAAAAAAGATGTGGGGAAACAGGACTGGAAAATGGGAGAAGTGTTTGGAGGCTATGAAGGCAATCCAGCAAGAAATGATGAGGGTGATTCTGAAGGCATTTCAGAAAGAACTACCAAGAATGCATTGAGAAATGGCAGCCTTATCAAGGAATGTGTAGAGCTCCCCTGAAGAGTGCTTCAAAGAATCTGGAACTCATTTAGAAGTGTGCACAGGCATTTTTGCATGTGTTTGGCAAGGATGATTTTCCAAACAATAGTCCTCAAACAGAAAATTCATTCCTTGGAATGTGCTTGATACTTATCACCACAGAGATCACTTTCTCTAAACCCTTCAAGAAAGAAGCTGCTTCATCCTGAAAATCACTTTATAAGCTCTTCTATTTCTTAAGAAGATACATAGAGCCCCAGAGGTCGACAGAGTGGGATGTTCTCCTTTATCTTTATCCAGAATTTTACTGAGTGGCACCTGAGATCGACCCTAGAGTAGGGGCAAGAATTGAGTTCAGTTGATATCTGCCCCGCCCCACAGGACCATTCCAGTCAACCTGCAGCAGAAACCTACACTGCAAATGTGCTCAATACTGAGATCCCCTGCTTCCCAGAGCCAGTGTTCCTCCAGCAGCCTTGGAGACTCATTAGCATTCACATCTTTCCCAGCCTCATTATCTCGCGCAGATGTTTCGTGACTGCCCCTTTAAAGCAGCTCTGTCTATATTTTATTTAGATTTGTTCGGCAATATTGATGCTTAATGAATAAATGCACTAAACTGTCAGTACTGGAGACTAATTAAATCTATGTATCAGCCTGAGAAGCTGATTGAAAAATTTGCAGTAACTTAACTGGGTTTAAATAAACACTTTAGTGTAGTGCTTTAATTACACTTTAGCTTGTAATGTAATTTTTGGCTGTTTAAACTATGATTTAGGCTGAGCTAATTACAAATGATTTTCTACTCTGTAATTAATAATAACAAAATTGTAATTAGACAGCTGCTCTGGATCAGGGCGACAGTTTGCATGTGCTGGCTCATGATGTTCGGTCTGGCAGAGACACAAGACACACTTGGGGACTGGGACAGCTTGTACCTCTCCCAGGTTCATTGTTAAAGACCAAGGCCAGAGAATCTTGGTGAACTTCATAATCCCAGCTGATGCCAGGGCAAAGGGTCTCTAATTTGTCAGACTGTGTCCACAGACACTCTCCGCTTTAAAACCTCACTTCTGAAAAAAGCACTGATGATACCTCATCTCCTTTACTTCCTACGGTAGCTTCCAACTCATTCATCTTTGTTTTTTGTCAGAGACTAAATCAGGTGATGCTAGTCTGTTATTCTAAGCCAGTTTATTATAGTAATAATTACGGTCATATCTTAGATTTTGTTCTGTTTATATATGCTGCATAACAAACCATCTCCAACTTAGGTCATAAAACAATAATCATCTTATTATGGTCAATGATTCTATGGGTCGGAATTTGGCCAGGGCCAGGGCATGACTTGTCTCTGCTCCATGATGTCTGGGGCCTCAGCTGAGAAGACTAGAATGACTGATGGAGGATAGGATAGTAATCACTTGAAGGTATCAAAGTAGAATATAGTGTATATGGAGCATGATTTCATTGTGAAAAGAAATATAAAAATAGATATAATTGTAAATATTAGGATGCACACCAAATATTATATATATAACAATTTTATATTATATATAAAATATTTGGCATGAATATTAATACTTATAATAAATATACACCAAACATTATATATTACAATATATAATATATACAAAATATTATAAATATACCAATGTTTGGTTAAGATATATAAAACATTAATATTAATAAATGTAATCATATTTATATTATATAAATTATAAAATTATATTAATATTAGACATACATAATATAAATATTACATATACTATTTGGTTTATGTCATAATATTTATAATAGGATAATTATTCTATGTCATTTATATTTATTACATGTACATATATCCTAGATGGCAGATTAGAGATTAGGTCTCTTTTATACATTCTGATTTTTTTTTGAAATTAGCATTTATTATTTTAATAATCAGGGAAAAACCCAAAGATGATCTTTAAAAGGGCAGTTTAAATAAAATAATTAGAATGGGAGACTTTTCTTAGAGTACTATTTGAAGAGTGAGTGAAAAGGAAATTGAAACAGTATACATATCCCCATCATTTGAATCGTTTGGCATAAAAGGAAATGAAGATATGGAACCACAACATACTCAACTGAAGATTTCATTTCTCAGTTTAAGAAGAACTATGCGTGTTAGAAGAAAAAAAAACAGTTAAAAGCAGGAATGAAGGGCACTATACAAAAAGGAAATAATGCCTAGCTTCTGTCACTTAATGAATTAAGAAAGAATATGATTGAGGGTATACGTGGAAGAGTGGGCTTTGGGGATAAGAAAATGTTTCGTTTTCTTGAACTGAGAGCGATGCATGGATAGGTATAGAGACTTTAGGGACAAAGGCAAATGTTGAAGGATGCGCTAATAGTTAACTGAAATAGATGAGAGGGCCTCTGCTTAGGGAGGAAGGTCTAGAGGTGCAATAGGGTTTTTTTTTGTTTGTTTTTTTTGAATTCTATTTATTTTTTTATACAGCAGGTTCTTATTAGTAATATATTTTATACATATGAATGTATATATGTCAATCCCAATCTCCCAATTCATCCCACCACCACCATCACCACCCCCACTTTCCCCACTTGGTGTCCATACATTTGTCCTCTACTTCTGTGTGCAATAGGTTTTTGAAAACACCTTTCTCAAACTTACTTGTATTCATTAGAACACAGATTTGGCTACTATAACAAAGCCCCAAATACAGAAGATTGAAATGTATTTCTCTTTCCTGGAAAAGTCTCAGTGCTTAGGTGACTGGCAACTCAAGGATATAGGGACACCAGGCTGATAGCAACTTAATGCTCTGCCCTCCGACTGTGCAACACTCATGTTCTCAATAGTCCAAGGTAGTTTATCACCATGACCATGTTTCAATAATCAGATGTAGAAAGAAACTGCAGTAGGAGGGCACAACCTTATTACTCTTTAAAGAAGTTTCATAAACCACTTTTACTCATATAGCACTGGCCAAAACCTAGTTGTATGGCCATATCTAGCCATAAGGGAAGCTGGGAAAAGTAGTCTTTTACTGGACATTTATGTAAATAAAAATGTAATGTTATGAAAAAAAGGAGAAAAGGATACTGAAAGACAACAAGGAGTTCCCGCCACAGCACCACTACCAGATGATTCAGTATAAGGAACAACAACAACAAAATATTCTAAGAGCTCAAGCCTCTCTGTCAGCAAAACACTCATTAGAATCACTTCATAATCAGAATCCTCTCAGAGTTAAATGTGGGTAAGCCATCTTTAGGTTGAAAAGAAACACACCCTTACCCCCACATGAATTAATGAATCCCCAAAAATGCTGGTCCTAAGGTGCATAATAAACTGAGCCACATAAACAGCAAATGCAGCAAAGTATTGAACTATAATTATGTAAAGAGCTTGAATGACATACTCGAGCTGATGTTTTATGAATAAGACCTCAGTTGAAGCCTGTTTGCTCTCTCTTCTGCAATGTTTGTATGTCGCTTTAGAAGTTTCATATCAATTTCTGAATATAAGTTCTCATTTCCATTCATTTCCTGTATTCCTTCACTCCACAGCTCATAATAACACCCTTTCAAAAATTTAACATTTAATTTTTCCCCAAACTTCTCATCTTCTCTTGGTATGCACATATTTATTGTCTCTCAGCCAAAGGCTCAGTTTTACTTTATCTTATGCCAATATTATTAATGATACTAGCATATCTCTAGATATAAAGGGGCACTGTTCTCAAGTATCACTTTCACCATCCACCAACTCTCTTCACTTACCGCTTTTTGTAATGGAAATATTTTTCTCTTCATCCTGCCTCACAACTTTGGGATCTTTATTGACTATCTCACTTTACTCAAACATATTTTATATATCTCCAAATCCTATCAAGTCTTTTAAACTTCTCAGAAATCCATCCCATCCTGCCTGATTCTTCTGTTGCCTCTCTATCTTACGACTAGTCCTAAAGTTATGATTCATTTTCATGGCAGTTCATCTAAATCCATCAATGCCCCATTGTCTACATTTAGAAATCAAACTCTTGAATCCAGTCTTCAGGACCCTCTACAATTTGTTCTAAGCCTGTCTTTCCCATTTTACTCTAGTTCACCATGGGAAGCATCTTGGCCCTCACTACTCAAAGACTGTGCCCTAACCAGCTGCATCCACCTCACCTTGGAGACTTACGGAATCAGAATTTTGCATTTGAACAAGAAACACCCCCCGCCCCCGCCAGGTGACTGGTGTTCACTGGTTTTTGCAAGTTTTTCACAAAATAAGACTTTAATCAATGTTATTAGTACTGTTACCCTTCTGGTCATTCTCCTATTCCTTTGTTTTGTGCTCTTGCCCTAAGTAGATTGTTATCCACTCATCTCATTCCCCAATTTTTTTTCCTAAAAGCCAATTCAACTTTTACCACTAAGAATTTTTAATGTGATAGATATTTGATTGTTAGTAAGATTCTTTCCCAGTATAATATTAGCAAAGGGAGCAAGCCTGAACTCTGGGCTCTCATAATCTGAGAGATTTCTCACTCTGCTGGCTCCTGACACCATGGAAGGTAGGCTTGCTTCTGAGAAGAACAAGGCAGGCATCCTGGAACAACATCCATTTACTTATAATCTGGACTTTCTGTCTGGCCTTTGCTTTGCTTGTTTGCAGATGTGGCTGTAGTTCAAAGTGAAATAACTTTAATTTTGTCCAATTTTGCATTCTAGCCTATGTTTCAATTTGGACCAATCTATAGTCAGAGTCATCTCAAGATCTATTTTACTTTTTTTCTTAAAACCTAAACCTAGCACTAGGCATGCTCACTAATTAATAAATAATTAAATTGTTGACACTGAAATCCAGTGTGAAAAAAAGCATACTCACTTGTGATCCTGTATTCAGTAACAGTTATACAGTAAGATGTCAGGTACCAACACAATTATCATCGTTACCATTTTTACTATAACTGTAATTTAAGACCAAGATGTCATCATCTTGAGCAAATGGGTGAAAGGTGGCTTTCCTTTCCATATTGATAAGTCAAGACCAAGACTGATGATCTGTTAATAATAATGATCTCAATCCCATAGTGAATAAGCTTTTCAGGGAAAGTCCCTGCCTCATTTTACCTGAACTATTTCTACAACAGGTACGGATATGTCATCTTATTATAGTTGTATAATGGTGGCCACAGCCTGCTTGTAAGAGCAACGAATCCACAGATAAAATGTCCTGCCTTTTTTTTTTTAAAACAAGCACAAATTATAATTACGCATGGTTTTATGAAGAATGCTTTGAACTCACAAGTATACAACATACTTAAGTACAGCCCAGCTGTTAAAAACATTAAACGTTACCATTTTTGATTAAATTTATATGGTGGTAACTTCAATCCTCAGACCACACTCTCTGGGTCCATTCATTCTCCTCCATGCTCTCCCAAACCCATTCCACTCATGCTTTCATGCATGGAAACTACTCTCATAAAAGTCTACATGTTACCAAACCCAATCGAAATCATTAATCTTCATCTTATTAAATTTTTAACAGTATCTGACATACTTAATTGCTCCTTCCTTCTTGAGACTCTTCTGTTGACATCATGACACTAAATTATTCCAGTTTTCCTTCTGCCCCACTGGCTTCTCCTTTTCAGGCTCCTTTGTCACCTCTTCCTCCTCTTTCTAACCTTTAAATGTTGACATTCTTTGGCTTTAGTCCTCAACTTTTTCCTTTTCTATCAGATGAACCCCTCCAGTTCCATGATTTTAAATACAATACAAACATTGCTGACCATTAGATTTACATCTGTATTTATCCTAAACTCTAGACTTTTGTTAACAATAGACTACCTGACTTTTATTTAAATTTCTAACAAACATACCAAACTTAATACATGGGAAACAAAATGACTTCCCTGCACATCAGTTGTTCTTTTAGCATTTGCCATGTGAGTAAAAGGCAACATCAATTACCCAATTGCTCAGGGCAAAAATCTTGTAATAATCCATGGCTTCTCCCTTTTTCTCATATCCTACATCTCATGCATGCATAAATCCTATTGGTTCAATATTCGAAATACATCCCAGTCCAATTACTTCTCATCAAATCCACCAGTACCACCCTATAATGACTCTCTCCTGAACTTCCACAGACATCCTTAAATGGTCATCCTGTTTCCACTCTTGCCTTTTCTATAGTCTGTCCTCCACCTGCAGGCAGAGGGATTCTATTAAAAAAATAAGTCAGATAAAAAAAAAAGTCACATCTTGTCACACAGTTTAATACTCTTCATTGGCTTCCCTTCACCCTTACAATATGATCTAACATTCTTTCCTTTCTATCCTGGTATTTTGCCCAAGATATTTGCCTGGCTTCTTCCCTCACCTCCATTGCAATGATACACTTACATGAGATGGTAGAAAGGAGCACAGTGATATCTCTGGCTGGAATTTATGATGGGGGTGCCCATTCCAGGGCAGCCAACAGAAGACATGCCTTAGGGTAACCAATTCCTCCCAGTTTGCCTGATGATCCTGGTTTTACCATTGAAAGCCTCCTCGTGTTATGGGAAACCTCTCAGTCCTGGACAAATTGGGACAGTTGCTCACTTTACAACGTGTTCATAACCTGTAACTAATAAGTCCACTTTCTCGTAGTGGCTCAATTAAGTCACCTTCTCATTTAAATCATGGATTTAAATTGGCTTTTACGGGCTCTAATCACAATTTTACTGTAGATTGCAAACAACCAACTACTCTAGATTCTAAACAACTGATTTTCAAAGTGATGCCATGTATGATAATATACTTTTTAAAAGTGAAGTATAGTTGATTTACAATTTTATATTAGGTTTGGGTATACAACACAGTGATTCAATATTTTTATAAATTATACTCCATTTAAAGTTATTATAAAAATATTGGCTATATTTCCTGTGCTATACAATACACCTTTAATAAAACTCTCCAATTAAAAATTTAACATATGAAAAGACACAAGTGTAGAGCTATTATTTTCATTATTTTCTACACATAAGAAGTGCTTTTTGCATTGAAGAAAACCATGAAAGAAAAGCAACCCTTAAAGGGTTGCAATTAAAGATAAAGTTTTATTATTTCATTTTTGGCAGTTTAACAATTGAATTGAAAAAACACTGATTCCCTATTTTCAAATACATAACATAAAATAAAAGCAATGCAAATGAGATGATAATAGATATTTGTTCCCTGATGATGAAAATATTTCTGTATCATTTGAATAAAATGCCTATTTGTAAAGCATTTACTTTATTACAATTATATGTATAAAAACCATTGTTCATAATATCTTATATGCCAAATCAAACTATTCATTTTAAAAACAGGAAATGCTTTTATTTTTTAAATTTATTCAAAGTAGCCCAATTCCTTCATATCCATGGTTAGACAGTATTTTTATTTATTTTCTCTTTAGTGTACATATTCTTTTCTCCTTAACTCTTTGCTGGTTTACAGTAATTGAGATTTTCCTATTTTCTCTCCTTTTTATTTGTAAGGAGGGGAAACAATAAACATTTTTGGTTAAAAATGGCACCTTAAAACATTTATTAAACTAAGTATATATGGTCAGTTCCTCTTTCCATTTAAAAAGCAGGAAAAGGGTCTAAAGCTGATGATACAATCTGTGGTCTTTGCTGATTTTTGCCTTAGTGGCTTATCATCTTCAGCCAGTGAATAATTCTTTCATTTTGAGCTCATCCTGTCCCTGATGGCCCAATTATTGCTTCTGGGTAATGACCCAGTGAGATCTTATTTAGAAAGGAACTAACTCCTAAACAGCACATAGTGATGCCTTTTTGACCTCAAAGAAGCCACAAAGGACATCCGCATTATCATACAGAGTAAAATGGGTCCAGTAAAATTAGGTTCCAGCTGAGAAGAAAGCTTCCTGAAGGCATTTGGTGCCACAGAATCATTGTCTAGATCAAATGTTCCATTAGAAATTGTAATTAGTTTCATTCTTCATTTTCCCAGATGTCATTCATAAAAAATCATTAGGTAGCCATGTTTTCACCACAAGGTAGGCTTTTATGCAACCTTGAATCTGCTCTGTTACTTGGCTAAACAATCCAGTTCTTTAAATAGTCTCCTTTAGATCTTTTTTTACCTCTTCATCATTACTCTTTGTGTTTTTATTATTCTGTTTCTGTTTTTCAAATTTTAAAAAGCAAACACCCAAACTGGCTATTGCAAAAATTGTTTTCTCAGGGCACTGGAGAGAAATGCTCTCTAGTATAGAATGCACAAAGAAGGAAGTGCTTGACTATTTTCTGTCATGAGGAGATCGTAACTGGAAAAGGCAGATTACACAGGAAACTTCAATTTACCAAGTTCTTAAAAATTAAAACTCAAGCAAAAATGCAAGATAAAGTTAAAAACAAGAAACATTATCTAGTTATTGAAACAGCTGATGTTTTGACAACCACAGTCTTAAGAAGTAACACGTAAAATATTTGATTCATGTAATAGGGATTATGGCTAAGAGCTGTAGAATTAATAAAGACCACCTAAATTATAACAAACATGATATTTATTCAGAGCTTTCTATGACAAGGGAGTTGGCTATCTCAATCCATTTGGCACAGACAGGGAAGTGGGAAAGCATTATAGTTAAAAAAGGGGAGAAGGTTTCAGGTATGCTGTGGTTGGAGGTTGTTGGCATGGGGAAGCTGAAGGCAGACTAACTAGAAATGGGACATCTTATGTGATTGGGTTTACAAACATATTTGGCTTTCCCTGCTTGGTTCTGAGCTGGAAGCAGGGTCAAAAAGTAGAGAAGATGGTAATCACTGACAAAATCCTGACCCTTCTGGGACAGTTGCTGCAGAGATGTGGATTGGCTTACTGGACTGGATGCTGCATTGATTTGCGGGTCAGATCACCAGATCACATTTGGTCTGGCTATTGTCTTTTGGTATATTCAGTCTCATAGCCCCCCCTCCCCCTTTAGTCATTTTCTCTCTTGAGAGAAGTTGAACAAATCAGGGTAAAGATCCATATCTTCACCGCCCTGGCATTGTTCAATTGTCTCCAGAGTCCACTGCATCATGAGCTCTTGACCTTTTTATTTTTGTAACATCATGGCAAGTATCTGACAAGAAAGTGACTGCACTGAATCACTTAAGACTCTAAACTGAACACAATAAGCCAGCATCATGACCACCATGACAAAAACAAGGACACTTAATATTCCCTGTAAGATCTTTGGTACAAAGATCCCCAACTGCCCAACTCAGGCCAAGAGAACTAATCCCATAGGCCATGAGAATCATCCTTAGAGAGTCAAGTAGATTTGTCCTTGAGACCAGGGGTCCCCAACCCCCAGGCCATGGACCGGTACTGGTCCATGGCCTGTTAGGATCCAGGCTGCACAGCAGGAGGAGAGCGGCAGGCAAGCGAGCAAAGCTTCATCTGTATTTACAGCCGCTCCCCATCACTCGCATTACTGCCTGAGCTCCGCCTCCTGTCAGATCAGCTGTGGCATTAGATTCTCATAGGAGCACAAATCCTACTGTGAACTGCACATGCGAGGGATCTAGGCTGCCCGCTCCGTATGAGAATCTAATGCCTGGTGATCTAAGGTGGAGCTGAGGCAGTGATGCTAGCGCTGGGGAGCGGCTGCAAACACAGATTATCATTAGCAGAGAGGTTTGACTGCACAGAGACCATAATAAATCAATTGCTTGCAGACTTGTATCAAAACCCCATCAGTGAGTGGCAAGTGAAAACAAGCTCAGGGCTCCACTGATTCTGCATTATGGTGAGTTGTATAATTATTTCATTATTTATTACAATGTAATAATAATAGAAATAAAGTACTCCCCGGTCCATAGAAAAACTGTCTTCCACTAAACCGGTCCCTGGTGCCAAAAAGGTTGGGGACCATTGCTTAAGACCATGTATAGCCTGTTCTATCTTGTCTGCTTCATTGACCCAAGTACAGCAAGAAATAATGGAAATGGCAACAGACACCAAAATGACTAGCCAACAACAAATCTAGAACATTGGCAGTATCATTAATAACTTCTGTCAGTTAATGATAAGTTTTTACTGCCTCTTCTATTTGTATGATCGCTCTGATAGCTTGTATAAACAGTGAATCAGTAATCCTCCCAGTAGGAGTGCTTCAATAGTCAAAGGTGATCTTCTTTTGGAGCTCATAACAGGATTCAGAATTCCCATCCTTAGTGACTTACAGAATTAGGTTCTCTATGTACATACAAACCTTGAAATTTCAAAAGTGCATGAGGTGTTAACATGAGGCAAAAAGGACTAGGCATCCCTAGCCCCAAAGGAAGTAATATCCAATAGGAATACATGAAGATCCAGGAAGAAAAGGATTTGTACAGACCAAGGCCTTACATTAGCTGAATTACATATTGGGATCTCTATTATTCTTTTTCATATGGCAAGTATTTAGCTCATTGCCTTACAAAGATTACTAAATTCAAATTTAGATTTACCTAGGGTCTGATCAATAGATTACAGTAATTTGCTCTTTTTCTGAGAGGAACACTAGCAAAGTTAAAGTATGATGTGCTAAAGGTCATTTTCCATGTAGATTCAAGCCAAAATGCTATCAGCTGTAATTTCCTATGGTTCACTTGATGAGATCAGAATTGCCCAGAAGTTTTTATCATGGGGATCCTATGATGGGTAGTACATACAGCAGCTGGTAAGATTGAGGGCAGTAGCTACTATTTGGGAAATCTATGAAAGGCACTAGAATATGTTCTGACCTAACAATTATCATAAAAAGGCAAGAAAAGAGAAAAACGTTATTAGAGTTGTCAACATCAAGGAAAAGAAGAGAAATAATAAGCAAACAATTAAAAGGAAAACAGGAATTATACAGGGGTCTTTATCTGCTACTTTGAGCATAAGATTGGCTACATTCCAAGGTCATCATCTTGTTCCAAAGGTCCTGAGTTAGCTGTCTGTTTCTGAAGACAAGTGGATTCTAGAAGATTTCTGAGAATTCTCAGTATGAGTTCCTCTATTAGAGTAGCTTTCTAATTGTGCAGATTCTCGATTGCTTCTTCAGTGATGAAACATGAACCCAAGGATCAACCTTCTGGATTTTCACTGCTGTATTTGTTATTATTGGTACCTAGTAAGATTTTTTCCATATGAGTTTCAAGAGAAGTTCTTCCCTGATGTCTCCTCCAGTAGACAAAATATGGCTGAAGATCATGATGAGACTAAAGATCATACTGATGGTGTAGAAAGGCAACCTTAACTTGTTGATAATAATTCTGGCGTAGTACCAGAGTCCCTTGAAATATTTTACCATGCCTGTATGCAGCAGATCAGAGTCTGGTATCAGAAGTGAAACCCCAAAATGTGTGGGCCTTCCATGCATTTCACAGAAGGATAACTGGTATGTCCCCAAGGGAGTGAGCCATATGGCATAAGGGGTAATAAGAGTAGCTTTGGCCAAGGAAACTCAAGGGTTTCTGATGGCTTTTATTAGGTGTACTTGATATATGTCATTGGCTCTTTCAACCTTTCCAGAAGGTTGTGGGTAGTAAGTGTAGTGTAGTTGTTGAGTAAGGGGGTAACACCTTACAGAGTTCTTTAAAGCTTCCCATGAATTTCTACTTCAGTCACTTTACATACAAGTTGGTAAAACCTAGGCTGGAAACACAAAATCAAACACCATTTTAGACATTGTATATTTTGAGCAAAGAAAGGGTTTAAACTGTTCTGAAAATATATAATAATGAAAACATATTCAAATCCCATGTAGGGGGGGCAGCTAGATAAAATTCATCCAAGATGGTCAAATGTCCCTTAAGGCTTTGTTTCATGTCCATGTCCTATCTTTAAGGTTTCTCCAACATTATATTGCTAACATATAGTTCATGAACTGAATATATACTCTTCTGGTTGTTTTTTTTTTTTTTTGAAGTTTCCTAACCAAAGTTGATTTAAGATATTAACCACTGTGTCTGTAACTTGTTGAGTGGTTTCATGGAGAAATTTAGTTAATATCTATTTGAAATCATCTGGTGCCACCAACCAGACCATCTTGTGATCGTCAGGATTATCTGAGTGAAGGGTATGACCAGATTTTTTCTGTTCTTCCTTCTCAAAATAATGAGCTATACACTGATATTGTCTAATAGCCTCTTTGAAACCCTCCAGCAGTTTATCCTGTAAGGGTTTAGATAGGATCATAACCTTAGTTAAGGCTAATCATTTTGCATAATCATTTGATATTTTTCTTTAGCTTCCATATTTTCTCTTTTTGCATGGGCCTCAAACTTTCTAACAGCCAGCTCTCTAGGAGGTAGAAATGCATTTAAAAGTTCCTCAACTTGTCCATTTTGGTGGATGTTGCAGCAGAGATGAGACCTTCTTTGTCTCTAAAGCAATCCCAAATCATGTCCTACTCCAAAAGCATCCTTGCTATCTGTATAAATGTTTATTCTAGGTTATTTTCTAGTTTACATGCTCTAGTAAGTGCAAAAAGCTCTGCGTTCTGGGTTGATTTTATGTCAGACAGAGAATTCTATTCTAAAGGAGAGATTAATTTAGTGAGAGCCTATCTTGCTTCATAGGCTTCAGTTTCAACTTTGAGGTACGATCCAGCAACAAATAATAATAGGTCACAATTCTCAATGAAAATCTCGATAAATCTGAGCAAGGTACAGAAAGTTCCCTATCTGAGGTAAGACAACCGTGAGGTTCCCTTTTCATTGTAGGGGCAGGATATTGTAACAGTGAATAGTAATGTGAGAAGGAGAAACTAACAGAATCTCAAGAGGTTAATCTGATTGCTGAAAAGTATTTTGTGTTCTCAATCAATAATGGAATGATTTTGTGTGAGGAACCATGAGGTTAAATGGGCTGCTGAGAACTAGTTCAGCAGAAGCATCAACAAATGCTCTAAAACAAGGGAAATAAGTCTTGCAACTAGGTCAAGCATAAAGCTATTGTAACTGATGGGTTTTTAATGGTCCCCATGATGTTGAGCTAAAATCCCAAGGACTGCCCATATTGTACATGCACAAATAGACAAAAGGGCCTTTTGTAGGTAGGGAAGACCTGTTCATGTTTGGGCTCCCTAAGGAGAGGATCTCTTACTGATGACTTGGTCAATTCATAAAAAGGTGTTGCAATCTCACAAAAATTTGACACCCATTGCCTGCAATGTCCACATCAGCCTAGAAATTCTCTTAGCTATCAGTTTATGAGGGGTCTACACTATGTTTGGATAACCTTTGATCTATTTGGAGAGTGTTTTTCCCTCCTTAGTTAAGTCATACTATAAATAATGGACTATGCTTTGGCAAATTTGCAATTTATCTTTTGAAACTTTATGTCCCTCTTCTGCTAAGGCTGAGAGCAAGTAAATAGAATCTTTTTACAAACTTCTTGTTCTCTGAACAACGTATTTGTTCTCTGAACAAATCATTTACAAATTATATCAGAACTGAGTCACACAGAAAATTTAGATCTTCTAAGTCTTGAATGAAGACTTGGGAAAAATAGGAGGGGGCTTCATTGAACCCTGGAGCATAACTTTCCACAGATATCATTGTCTGCCACAAATACTGACTGTCCTGGGTTAGGGGAACACTGAAAAGAGCAGAGAAAAATTCCACTATGGTAAAATACGTGGCTTTGGGCAGACTTGATGCCAGGATGGTATTTAGGTTAGGTACTACTGGGAAGAGAGAGTTAATTTTTTTGAATATTCTGAGACCTTTAACAAATGATATCCTCATCTATTTGGTTTATTTACTGGTAATATAAGAGTATTACAAGGGCTAGTGCAGAGTTGAGAGGGTCTTTGGAGATAAGGCCTACAAATATAGGTTTAAGTCTTTTCTTTGCTTCTGGCTTCAGGGGATATTGGGGAAGTTTGTGTAACAGTCTGGTAGGATCTATCAACTTTAATATGTTCTGCACCAAATACAATGGAAAAGGCAAAGGTATATGCAGAGCAGACACAACTTGACTCTGAATATTGGAGCCCTCTGGAACCTCAAAAAATAGTCCCTCTGGTGTGCATTTAATATTATAATTCCATTAGCAGAGTAAATCTCTCCCTATTAAATTTTCATGGGTGGTATTACAAAGCAGGAAGTAATGTTGTTTAGTCAAAGGTCCAAGGGTTACATTTAAAGGCTAAAAGAAAGCAAAAAAATCAGTGAGTTATTATAAATACCTAGCACCTGTGTCCTATGTTTACTCCCAGGAAGAAGCTGAGCAAAGATGACAAAGTTTAATGTAAAAACAGTAGTGCCAGGAATATCTACCAGGAACTGATGAGGTTGACCATATATATTTTTAATTCATCTTGAGTATTTAAGGGTAAGGCAGGATACTGAATGATTTCTCTTTCCTTAGATCATTCTCTTTGATCTGAGTTGAGAGATTTTTCTTTGTCTTGGTTTATCTTTTGTAAAATGGAATAGCTTTTGTTCAAAATATCCCTTCTGTTTAAAGTATCTACAAATGTCCTGTCAACAGGTGGTCTGAAGGGAAATGTGCCAACAGCAGTTTGATCTGCAGGGCCACAAGTTTGAGTCTTGTTTTGTTATTCTTCAAAAACAGCTTCAAAATGTTCTGCCAGGTGTTATAACACCTGTAGTTCAAGTAAAGGGGATATTTCCCATTCTAATTTCATTTTTTTCTCTATTTGTGTGAATGAATTATGGTCCAATTGATTTTTATTGGAAATGTTTCAATATGGCTTTTAGGATGTTTCCCTACTTTGGGGACCCTTTTTGACCCTCAGGTTTATTGCAGAAAGGAGAGTCTTTCCTTTGCAGAAATAACGTCCCTTTCTGGATCAGTTCAATCACCTTTTGTCACTCAAGATTTAGTCTGAGGTTCTAACCAATGTGTGCACCAGTTGATACTGCCCAGGCAACCCTGGATCCTATGCAACCGAAGAATTCTAGATTCTCCTATAAATAGTTGCTGGTCTTCTTGGGGTTTAGGAAAATCTTTAATGATAGCTTCAATTTAACATGGGTTTAAGATTTGACTTCTACAGTTGCCTGTAGACCTAGCTTATAGGAGAGATGTATTGTTAAGAGGCAATCAGTATTCTGGGGTCTTAGGAGAGTCACTGGGAAAAGGGAGAAGGTCTGGACAAGAGGAGGAGAAGGAAGACATCAACAGAAGTGTGGAAGAACAGTCAGAAGACAGAGGGTTAGAGGAGAGCCAGATGTAAAGAGTCAAATGGGGGACAAGGAGAGTAAAGATTTCTAGGAAAATGAGTCTAGTTTGTTATTGCTTAAGTTTGTCAAATTGCTTGTTAGATTTGGCCAAAGAACATTTAAGTAAAGCAATTTTTGAATCAGAATTTTGTTTGTTTGCCCTTATATACCAATAAAAAATGCTGCCCTTATTTCCTTTATTTTCTTTTTTTTGAATTATATTTTATTTATTTTTGTATAAATGTAACCATTTTATACATAGTAGTGTATATATGTCAATCCCAATCTCCCAATTCATCACAGCACCCCACCGCCTTTCCTTTATTTTCTAAGATGATTCTCAAGTGAACAGTTTTGTTCCAGTCAACCTTTCCCCAGAGTAGACAATGAAGGCCCGAATCATTCCTGGTGATGTTATGCCATTTAAAGAGAAAGGCACAAGAATTAAGATGTAATGGGAATACATACAAGAAACAGGAGTTTCTTCCTGGAGTACAAGAGGATTTAGACTTAGATGATCCCATGAGATCTAGCAATAGTTAGTCATAAGTGATGCTTGTGTCTTTGTGTTGGAATGGGGAAGCTGTAGGTGGGCTAAGTAGATATAAGACATCTTATATGATTGGTTTCAGAAGCGTATCTGTCTGTCTCGCATTGCTTTCTGATTTGGAAGTGAGGGCAAAAAATAGAGAAGTTTATAGTCATTGATTAAGTCCTGACTGTTCTGGAATGATTGCTACAGAGATTGTGGTTTGGCTTCTTGAGCTAGTTGCTGCCCAGGTTGTGGGTCAGAGTTCTACTGTCATATAATCTAATTTTTATATTTGTTTTACTTATCTTTTTTTGAGGATAATAGAGAAGATGAAAATAGGAAGTAGGGATAATGAAAGTGATTATTAAATGGCAATAAACTACTAGTAGATCATTCATTGGCATGCCTTCTTCCCATTGGAATGGCTAGCCACTGACAAAAGAGTGAAGAAAAATGATGAGATTGATAATTCTAAAGTTAAGTCTTAGGAACTCCAGATTATCTGATATTTTATTCCTTATTTTGTGATATGGAACCTCATCCTTTCATATATCAGAGAATCCCTAGGACATAAGCACAGCACAGAGCTGAAAATATATAACAAAAGCCCAACAGTCTACATTTTTCACTTTATCCTTGTTCTGGGGATCTTGCCCCCAGCTCCTTCATTCTACTCAATTACGTGTATACAAGTATACATGAGGATTTGAGTCCTTCCACATTCTGAATCCAGTTCTATGTCTGTAGATTCTGTTTTATCTGGATCTATGATCTCTCATGCTTCCATGCATTGGAGACAATTTATATCTTGAAGCACCTAGAATTCTTTTCCTAAGTGGTCTCAAGCATGTCTCCAGGGCCTGAGTGGGCATTGTTCCCAGGCTGGTTCTCTCAAGGGTGGGCAGGGCTGTAGCTGTGAAGAGTGGCCAAAGAGCTATTTGCATATGGTAATAACAAGGTTCAGAGGTGCCAGTCAGAGTACCTCACATGTGCATACAAGGCTTTTCAGCATTTCACTCTGTCTTGCTTTTATCCCTTGCATCTATTCAAATCACTGAAAGGTTCAGAAAATCAAAGACCTCCCCTTGTTTTACACTGTCTCCTTACTTATGGTATTGTCCAAGAATCAGCAGCATCACCTGGGAGCTCATTAGAAATGCAGAAGCTCAGGTCCGAACCCAGACCTATCTAATTCAATATCATTCGATTCAATAATCATTTTAACAAGACTCTCCCATCCCCCCTTCCAGGTGATTCATATACTCATTAAAATTTAAGAAATGCTCCTCTTGGCTTTATTCTTTCTTTTATATTCACTTCAGATTCTTGGCCCATTATATGTTCAGGAAGGGCAGGTTTTATGACATCTTATCTTTGATGCTTAGGATTATCTGACGCATATAATGTTAACTCTGTAATGTTAAATGAATTAATTAACAAGATAATAAAGGAGCTAGACAATGAGTTTATATAAAGTCAATACACTTACACTGACTTTCAACATCAGTCTGTTAAGGAATTTAAAAATTACCCATCTGAATGTCAATGCCAAACTCTGCATTGTAAGTGGCTAAGAAGCTGATTTTGACTAATCCATCACCTTCTGAATAATTTTCTGCACAGGGTTTGTTGAGATGAGGCAGGCTTTAATTTTCCATGTGCTACTCATAATAAAATATGCCTATGAACACGTGCCAGTAATCATAACTGCTTTCTACCCTAAGAACTTCAGTAGGATACTAATACATAAAAGCAAAGTGCTTATGTCTAAGCATTTCTCCCTACAACATAACCAGTTTTATGTAGTCCTTTGTACTAAATGGGCAATGTAACTTTTCTTTAATATAATAAATGTTTCTCTCCTTGATCTCATGCAGTATGCTAGATGATAAGATGATCTGTTGCTCCACACTGGTGTTGCTCTATAATCAGCTTATTATAAAGCTAATTATATACTCCTTAATTCTCTAGTTAGTACCTAGGAGGGGATGCTAAAGTCTTTAAAGCCCTAAGTTGCTTTAAAAACCAGGCATGTTCAATCACATGTGCTAATTCCTGTTTTTTAAAGTATTACCCACAGTAAAATACTGATTTAGGAAAAATAAGGTAACAAACCTAAAGTATGCCTCGGTTTTAGCAAATTTCATTAATCCATCAATTTATTCATGAATTCATTTAGTGAGTATTAACCATAATGCTTTTATTTACGAAACACTGCACTGGTCAAGGTGGAAGATACAAAGCAAAATACAATGACCCCTGTCCTCAATGGGTCTCCAGCATTTTTGTATACAATTCTTCTAGGATGACTATAATTTCATTCTTTCATATGTGGAAGAATTCCTAAAAATAATTAAATATATAATGTGTGTTCCATTTTAGTGTTTTTATGCTATAATTTCCTGATCATTTATGCATTCATTCAACACACAGTAATTGCTGGAGACACAACAAACATTAATACGCTGGATGCACAGGTGAACCAGACCAGCAATATTGCTAACCTCATGGAACTTACAGACTTGTGGAAAGAGACAGAAATTGAACAAAAAACAACTGTAAATAAGATAATTACAGAAAGTGACAAATTCCATGAAAAAAAAATCAAGACAATAGAAATGAAAATGACTGGGGGATAAGGGTTCTTTTGGGCAGGGCAGTCAAGCTTTATCAGACAAAGTATAATTTAAGGAGAGATATAAATAATAACAGGAAGCCAGCCATGTATATATCTGGAAGAAAGATGAGCCATGCAGAAGAAACAGCAAGTATAAATACATTAAAGTAAAAACAAGCTTAGTAGAAAAATGTTCAAAACTACATACCCAGCTAAACTAGTTCTGCAGTGAAATATCCTAAGGTATTTAAAGACGAGACTCTTGAAAAGTTATTTAAATTTTTCTAAAACTTTAAGTTTTTTTATAACTATTTATGTCATGGAGCTCTTACAGTTTTTATTACCACAAAAGATAAATGGAGAACCAAAAAAAAAGGACAAAGTTATAATCAGAACAGAAGAAGATGAAGAAAATTTTGACACATTCTAACTATCATATTCACCAGACAACTTGAATCTGTATCTATATACTTTCCCTACTGTTGTTATGAGTGGACTATCTCTGCCCCCAGTACCAACGGCTCCACTTATACTCTAGCTGGATCTATAGACTCTTGCTCATTCAAAGGTACAGTTTCAGAAACTCTACCTTACTCTCATATACCATCAACATCCCATATGCTCCTGGATTATTCCCTTCTGCACACCAAAAGGCTGTTATATGTTCTCTCTTTAAAAAAAAAAAAAAAAAGTAAAAAGCTCTTAATTGCAGCCTTGTCTAACTAATGTCCTATTTTTCTAATTCCTTCCATAGATAAACTCAAGAGATTTTTTTGGTGCTCACATGTCTAATCCCTCTCCCTTTCTATTCTTTCCTGAACCCACTCTAATCAGACTTTACATCCATATCACTTCACCAAAATGCTCGTCAAGATTATGAATAATCTTCACATTGTCAAGTCCAATGCCAACTTCTCTGTCCTCTTCTTACTTGACTAATGGGCAGCATTTTCCACAGAGGATTATGTCTTCGTTCTTAGAATACATATTTTACTTGGCCTCCAGAACAGCACTCACTCATGGTTCACTTCTAAACTTATCACCCTTCCAGCCTCCTTTGCTGATTCGTATGTATTTAACAACCTCTAAATTTTGGAGCATCCCAAGGCTCGATCCTTACATGAATTTTTTTTCTCACTATGCTCACCCCTGAAGTGAATTCAAGTCTTATGAGTTTAAATATTGTATATATCCCAACATCTCCCAACCTGTATCTTTAGCCCAATGAACTCTATACTGATATATGATAAATTCAACTGCATTTGAATCTCACAGGTGTCTCTAACTTGGCATATTCAAATAGACATCTTGCTTCTCCCCAGTTCAAACTTATTCCTCTGAGGTCCTCCTCATCTCAGTATAAATGGAAACTTCATCCTTATAATTGAAAATGTGACTCTCAAAAGATATTTACTAACTGATTAGTGATAATGTATCAGTTGAAAATTTCATAGGATTTTGTGTTTGCTTTGATTTTTGTAACATTGAATTATGCTATTAGTTCTTACAGTTTTTCAGCTGGTTGTCTTGAGTTTTTCAGGTTGACAATCATGGTCTTCACATAGGTTCACACGCTGACTTCTTACTTCCTCTTTTCCAATACTAAAAGTCATTTGTTTTGTTTTCTGAGAATCACAGTAAAACGTTTAGAATCATGTTAAATGATAACATCCTTGTCTACTTTCGAGGTTTTAAAGGGAATACCTCTGGTGTTTCACTGTTAAATGTAACACTGAGTGTTCATTTAAGATAAATAATCTTTGTAATAGTGAGGAAGAATTCTATTCTTAGTTTTCTAAGAAGTTGATTAGGAACAGATGCTGAAATTTTTAAAAGCATTGTTTTGATGGAGATCATATGTTCTTTTTAGTTTGTATTAATGTGTTCAATCTTAATAATTGGATTAAGTCCTTCTTGGTCATTGTGTATTTTTCTTGAATCAGCACACCTAAATAGATATCATTTAGGTATCTGAATCAACGGATAACATGTCAGTTGATTTGTCTTTGGGCCTTTTGATCTGTCTTTGGTTTGGGTGGGGTTATGATGGCTTTATGAATTTAATTCAGAATCATGCCATTATTTTCTGCATAGAATAATTAAGCCTTTTTTGAACCAGTGTGGAGGAGAGGGAATCCTGTAAAATCATACTGGCTAGGACATTTTGGGGGAGTAATTCTTGCTAACTTTAAAACACTTTCATGTTAGTCTGTTCCTCTGATTTACTTACTGTTAAGACAGTTTGGTTCACTTTATATTTTCCTTAAAACTCCCCATTTTATCAAGACTAATAATTTTATTAATATAAACTTTTTTTTTTTTGGCTGTGCTGGGTCTTTGTTGCTGTGCACAGGCGTTTTTCTCTAGTTGCGAAAAAAGGGGGCTACTCTTCGTTGTGGTGCGCAGGCTTCTCATTGTGGTGGCTTCTTTTGTTGCAGAGTGTGGGCTCTAGGCACACGGGTTTCAGTAGTTGTGGCACGCGGGCTCAGTAGTTGTGGCACGCGGACTCTAGAGCGCAGGCTCAGTAGTTGTGGCACACGGGCCTAGTTGCTCCATGGCATGTGGGATCTTCCCGGACCAGGGCTCGAACCCGTGTCCCCTGCATTGGCAGGCATATTCTTAAACACTGCGCCACCAGGGAAGTCCCAATATAAACTTTAAAAGATATCCTCTCACAAATATTTCAGCATCTTTCCTATATGTGGCCCTATCTTCTCTCCACTTTAATGTATTTTTCTTTTCTTACTTTTGTTCCCTTGAGTAAACCTTCCATGAGGTTGAGTATTAACTTTTCAATTACTGATCAATCCCCTGTTCTTTTGCTTCCTAAATCATTAACTTCTGTTTCAGTTTTACTAATTCATTCTTTATGCTTCTCAGTGTTTTATTTTTATTTCTGAGTAGCTTCTTACATTTGAATGTTCTGTTTTATTTTCTCTTGTTTTATAATCAAAGGATTCCAGGCTATGGATTTCCCTCTGAGTACAGCTTAGATTGAAGTGTTATTCTTTTTTTATAGTATGCAATTATCATTTTGATGTCATTTTGTTACAAGAATTATTCTGGAGAGCAATTTTTTATTTAAAAATGATTAATTTTGCTGTTGTGTTTGTTCTTTTCATTTGTGATTTTCAAAAGTAGATCATACAAATTTATACGCTATTATAGTTATGAATTCATATAAATATACTTGATTATTAACCTGAGAGTGATTGAGGAAAACCACTGAAGGATTTAAGCTGTGGACAGAATATCATTTTCATTACAGAAAAATATTTCTGATTTCCATGTGAAGAAGGAAGTTCAGAGGGGCAGGATTAGATACTTAACATATTAAGAATATGTTGAGTAATGGAGCCAGAGTTCATGGTAGCCTGAAATAAAGGACAGTGGACATGCAGAAACATGAATGCATTTATGAGAGAGTTTAGAAGTAGGGTCAGTAGATTGTGGTTGAATGAATATGGATATGAAAAGAGGGAACAATAAAAGATATTTATCCTATATTAACTGGTCTGGCTCTAGTTCATTCTTTTTAATGTCTGTATTATATTCCATAGGGTAGAGAATAGAGAATTATTGAACTATTGTTTGCTCTTTTTTTTAGTTGAGCATTTCCTTTGTATTCTATTTTGTGCCAAGACAAGCAATACTTCAATAAACATCTTTGAAAATAAATCCTTACATATTAATACTTGAGTATGGTATACTTGCAGTATGATATGGTGGAAACTTAACTCCAGCCTTTTTCTGTCAGCTCTACATGATGTCCTCAATAGACATTTTGTCTCTTGGGAAAAAAGTCTTAGTATTTCTTTGGTCCCAACAATTGCTATATATAGTCCATCAATATATTTAATATTTGGTTAGTAGATTAAAAGTATATTTAAATGAAGCTTTAAAAACAGATGACATGACAATGAAACTTTTAGAGTGTCTTTCCTGAGGACCAGTGTAAATAAATATTTTCTTCCAAAGGGGACTAGAAATTTATTGGTACTTGTAAAGGCATTTAAAAATTTAAATGATTATATTATTTGTATAAAATTCAAACAAGGTCACTCTTCTGTTATAATTGAGACTCATGTTTGGGTTTGGTTTCCAAACAAGTCAATGTCACAGATGTCTGAATCAAAATTAATTAGAAGGTTTTCACTAGAGTAAATATTAACAGTATGAAGGAATTCCTTTTCACATGTGGTTGGGAGATATTGGAGGGTAGTGTCTATTCTCTAGATATCTCTAGCTGTTCATGATTCTAACACTTTCACTTCTTTCACTGCTAAGTTTTCAAATTTAGTGCTCTCGTATTCTCTACTCTGACTCACTGTACTTTGGCAGTCTAACTCCTAATTCCACTACTCAGAATATTAACTCAAATATTTCTTATGTATTTTATTAAGGTAACATTAGCTGCTATAACAAATAAACCCACAAATTTAGTGGCTAACCCAATAGAAGTTTTGGGGTTTTTTGTCTCCTCTAACAGACAATTTGTATGTGTCTACTTGCTGGTGTTCAGTCTAATTCAGGAATTCGGTTTCCTTCTACCTTGAAAAAAGAGCCCTCATAACTGTCAGCATCTAATCAGCAGAATGGCAACAAGAAAATATGGTGATGATACACTTGGCCCAAAAGTAACAGAATCCAACTCTGTTCTCATTACATTGATAAAAACTACTCATATATCCACCCCTAAATGCAAGGTGTGCTGGAAATTGTAGTCCTTGGATAGAAAGCTGCTCTCCAGGACATTTTTACACTATGGAGTAGAACAGTACCAGAGACAAATCTAAAACAAATGAGAACCAATAAGGAAGAAACCAAAGTCAGGGAGGACCTTAAGAGAAAAAACATAATTTTTTGCAACAACACATCAATTTAGTCCATAAAAGCTCTTATATCTGTGGTTACGTTCCACATGACCCCATAGCATTCACTCTCTATTGAATTCTGTAAATATGTTAGCCCAAGACCAACACAGAGGGATGAATTTTACGAAGACCTGGCAATCCAATATCTTTTCTTAATTTCCTCCAGCTCTCACTCCTTCTCAACACATGATGGCCCACAGTCCATTCATAGGGGATCAATTTTTCCCAGCCTATGAGAAAGGGAGATCAGAAAATACATTCCTAGTCCATCTTTTCCCTAATTTTTTCTTTAAATTCTAAAGTTCTTTGCACCATTCATCATTTCCTGATGTCAAACTAGTTAGGGAGCCATAACAACACCTAGGTTATCTAAATTTTACTATCAGGGGTCTGATTTTCCTATCCAAGGGGGATGCAAAAGTCTAGCCATCAGCCCTATAGAAAGAAATCAAGATTTCTAACATACAGGGAAAGGGGAGCCAGAGTTAAGCTTTTGCCCATCTAATTCTACAAGAGAAACATCAGTCTTCTACAAACTGAACTCGTTAGTACAAAAAAACAGCAACAGAATAACTTCTATAATTACCATTTCATATCTAAATGCAAGTTACAAGAATAGAATCTCATTGTATACAATTACTCTGGCTTGGATGTATGGTAGGCTCTGCCCAGTCTGGGAGCACAGCTTTAGTCTCTCATATGCTCATACTTTTTCAAGAATTTAGCCATCACATACAAAACATCAGAGCAGAAAATGAATCGAGCATGTCTGCAGGAGCACACAGATTTCCTCAATCTGAGAGGAATTCAAGTTTCAAATAAACACATAGGTAGGATAAGCCACCTTTCATTTCCATTTCAGTTATCATAAGCAGCCTCAGAATTTATACATATATGTAGCCTGAAAATTTTGAATAAATATATTATCATATGAAATGAGTTAAATATACTTTGCATTTGAACATATAGGTTAGTTTTAAGAGACCGACCCTCCAAATACACATACACTTAAACATATATACGTACACACATACATTTTCTAACTATAAAAGCACACATACCCATTCATAACACATCTTTATAAATAATGTAGATGAGCATTTTAAGTATTTATGATTTGAAGGTTACCAAGAGACATGTTAATTTCTATCAAATACTCTATGGAGTTAAAATATACACCAACACCTAGCCTAGAGTTGATTAGCCCACTCTCCACGCCCCGTTTATTCTGTGTGTGGACAGGTCAGGGTGCACGAGCACCTCGGCAGAGGAGCATCATTCTTATTGTGCTCCTTATGAATATGCTCCCAGAACTGTGTAATACATCACAGTTGAGCACAAGAGCAGCAATGACCACAGTGGTGAGACGGAGCAAGAGAAGAAAACTTCTTGTTGCTTTCATAATAGTTCATTATTCATGTGGCACCCATGGTGTGGCCACTGAACATTTAGTCAAGACATTAGTGTTCAAAACATGGCTTGGCCATATTCTAGACATTACAAAACTCATTTACACTGTCTGATCTTTCTACCTCGTTTTTATCCAGGAGTAATAATGCCTTCCATACACACTGTTGTGAGGCTTGGATTGGACTAAAGTTGTGAAGCTTAGTAACCATGTTCAAATGCTCAGTCAGTACCCATAGAATCTACTGCAGAGTTGAGGGCATATGCCCATTAGAAGGACAGGAACATACGTCAAGCAAAAAGGGACATCTTAGGGTCATTTTCCTTTACAGACTTGCTCCGGGGGAATACAGTCCTCTATGAACACATGAAGTATGTAAATAGGCAAGTGAAATGGGAAACTATCGCTTCCAAAAGTGCCTCTACTCCACAACTTGAGATTTAGTACATCTCAAATGTCCACGTGCCAGTACTGAGCTAGCCACTTCCAACTTTATGCACTCTGTCTGCATTACTATCAAAGTATGTAAAAAACATCTGTGTTGTGTTAACCACACACATATCCTTTGCCTTCTCAGATTGGAATCTGCTTCCAATCCTTGATTCCATCTTCCTCATCTTCATATGCCTCCAATACCCAGCACATACCCCTTGTGTACAGTAAGTGCTCGATAAATGTTGGTTTGCATTGAGGAGTGACCGAAAAGCAAAGCAAATACAATACTGGTGATAAAATATATATGTATGAGACGTTCTGTCCTTTGAAGGACTTGAAAGAAAAACAAAGAATCTAGGGACTTTTAGTAATACAATTGGGGCTGTAGCTATGAGAGGGTTGTACACACAGAATCAAATCACACAGGCAAGCGGCGGCAGCAGCCTGGCGGGAAAGAACAGTCCATGCTCTCCAGATGCAGAACAAGTAAGTTTGGGGAAATACGGTATTGTTATTATTTTGAAATTGACAAGAGAATGGGGAACCACCTTGACGTTTGATTACTACTTAGTCAGTATTCAAGTTCATAACAGGGGTGAGCAGATGTTAGCCAAAGCAGATGTGAAAATGCATATAAAAGAATAAAGATGAAAGGGATTTGATTGTTTGCTTGCAACATATATTTGTTTGATGGAAAAAAAAAAAACCTTCACACTTAATCCAACACAATGAGGCACATTTGGTTCATTTCCTTCAGTTTCGCTCTATTTCCCTCCAACAAAATTTATCAAATGTTTGAGACGAGACAATTGACAAAACTATTCACGATTTATGCAGCTCAGTTGTCCCAAATTATCCCTCCCTTCCTTGTCATGGCCCAAGAATTTCTCATTTATAACAAGGAGTAATATCAAAACTAGTATGATCAGAGAGCTAAAAATATCAAGAACCTGAAGTCCAGAAGCCAGAGGGTCACAAAAACATGTGAGGCTCAAGCATCAGTATTTTTTTTTTCAAGAGTCCAGGTAGTTCTAATATATAGCTAATGCTTGAGAGATACTGGGTTACAGATAAGACTCATCTTCCCATAAGCTGATAATGGTGACTTGAGACCTAAATCCTTAGCCATTCCCTGGAGCCTACCTTGAGGGAAAGGAACTGGAAACAAATATTCAAGATATCCGCTCTAGTTAAACAAATTTGATTTCAGAACCGGTTTTGGTCCTACTGAGGACAAAGAAGGAAAAGAAGAGAAGAGGGAGAGGAGGAGGTGGAGAAGGTGGAAGATATGGAGGAAGAATAGGAAACTTCAAAACAACCTCGCGAGGTAATGGCTCTACTCTCTGGAAGGAGTTACATTTTCCAGTTTTCTACTTGGCCAAAGCTGAAATAGGCACCGGTAACCTCAAGGACAAAGATTTCACATTCTGTTTCCTGCCTGCAGGATGTAAGGGGCCTATGGGTCATGGTCTCCAACAGTTAGAGACATTATAGTCTAGTTCACGGTTTCTTTTACAGTACAACAGTCTTAAAAGCTTAGTAGACTTCTTACCTGTCTGATGGTACTCAGTTCGTGAGCCAGAGGCGTCAACCACAGCTTTTTCTTTTTCTTGACAGACTTCTTAATCTGCTATATTTCTTTGATTTTTTTTTTCACCCACTTACCTTTAGTCTGTGTGGTGATCACCTTGGGCTCATTAGCTTCTATGGAAGAGTTGTATGTTCAGTCTTCTTTTTTTCTATGCTGTTTGCCCAGTTGAAATCGTTTGCCCCACAGTGAGTGGGGCGGCTACAGTCTCAATCTGATTATTGCAACATGTCTCAACTTTAATTGAATTTTATATCTCAAAGCACTTCTAAATTTTATCTTTTACTATTTGTTGTTGAAAGTGAGTGCCTTGCAACTCCACATATTGCCAAATTTATGAACATTCTCTACTCTCTTTCATTCATGATTACAAATCAGGATATTCTTTCTGAGGTCAACTCTTGGTGTAATCTTTTATGAAAAGTAGCCAGCATCAATCTACATACACTACTAATCAACTATACCTCAATAAAGTAAACTTTTTTAAAAATACACTACTAATATTTAGTTTTCCAATGCCTTTCCCTAGGACAACATGTTCATTAATTACCTGGTCTACCTTCCCTGTTATCAAAGATTTTATCATATAACTTGCCATTGCAAACCATGAAATACCATCCTTCCAGATTCTGATAATAGCCTTGCTGTCCACATTCATCTCTAAGACAGTATTTTTTGTTTTTTCGCTATGGCAGCATCCTACTTCGAGTTACCAAATAAGCACCTTAAATATAAACGCTCAGTGGTTTCAAACATGATGGTTAATTTCTCACTCACAGTTTATGTCCACTGCAGATCAGCCAGGGACTCCACTCCACGTGGTCTTCACTCGATGATAAAGCAGTCACTCTGTAGATTCCTGTCAGTTGCTGTGGTAAAGCAAAATTAGAGTTTCACACACAAGAAATCAGATTCTCCAATTTAAAAGTAAATCATGTTCGTATGAGTCACAATACAGTGATCAACATTAGCCAAATGGCTCCACCTACAGCAGGGCCAGGAAGTGCAATCCTACCACTAGTTGAGCAGCAATACTGAGTGTCATGCCCCCTACAATCGAATCTCTACGCTATAGCCAAGGGAACAGTTTAAATTATGTCAGATATGTCATTGCACTGCTCAGCTCTCCAATGGCTTCCCACCACAGTCAGTAAAAGAACTGAAGTTCGTACGATGGCCTCCACATCCCCCATCATTTGGCCAACTACTACCTCTCTGCCTCATCTTCCACTTTTTCCCCTTCTCTCACTCTGCTCCAGCCACATCAAGACTCTCTGTTGGTCTTGTACATGTCAAGCTTCCAAATGGCTTAGGCTTTACACTTGCTTCTCCCTTTGCCTGGAATACACTTCCCACAGATATCTGCATGGCTCATTCCTTTGCTTTTTTCACATGTCCTCTCTAACATCACCTTACCAGAGAAGCCTTCCCTGACAACCCTATATAAAATGACACCTCACTCCACTGAAGCTATTCTCTAACCTCCTTGCCGTGCTTCATCGTTCTTCATTGCTGAGTAATGCCTGACATAATATATATGTGTTTAATATCTGTATTCTCCCAGAAAATATAAGGGTCTTGAAAGAAAGGCTTTTTTCTGTTTTATTTGCTATAAGATCTTAGGAGCCTAATATAAGCCTGGCACCTAGTAGATCCTCAATAGATACTTCATGAATGGATCAATGAATGGATCAATGAACACGGTGTTTCTCCTAGGGCAACAAAGCACCGACTAAGACACAATATACCAGAAGAAGTATCAGATTTGGGGAGGAAAAAGAAGAAAAGAGAAAAGATGAAAAGGAAGTTATCAAAGACAAGTTTTTCTTCTTCCCAATCTCTCCTAAAATTTGTCTGCGTTTGTAAGAGAATCAGTATTTAAAAGAATACAATATACTCAGGAAAATATTTGGACCTAAATTTCTTCTTCCCTCTCTTCATTCTCTTGCTGTGACTCTTGAATTTCCACTGGATTTAAAGGATATCACACATACATTATTAATACTGAAAAAGTATGGTTGCAGAAAATAGAGATGTCCCTAAGTTGAAAACTAAGGAGAAAAACTGTAAACACATGGAAAATTAAGTAAAATATGGAATAAGGAAATACTTCTGCCTTGAAAATCCATCACAAAACTTTCAACATGTAGTATGAAATCTAGATGAAAAAGTCATCAATCTCCCTGACATACCAGGTGGTATTTTCCCAATTCAACAAAACAGGAAACTAAGTCATACAGCAGTTTAATTAATTGCCTAGAGTCACAGCATTATGAGCAGCAGAAGTAAATCTACTACTAGAGTTTCTGATCCCTGTTTTGTTTGTTCCTTTTCTGTCCTATACTACCCACATATTAGGTCTCATTCTAAATTTAGCTGGAGGCAGGATTAGGTAATTTGTTCTTGACAGCAGATCTTGTATTTGAGAAAACCAGCATCACGCTCTAAAATAATAGATAAAAATATTACATATAAGCATAAATGTCAAAGGCAAAAATCTATATAGAATAGGAATTGGAAGAATGTCTGCAAATGAATAGTTTTATATCTTGTATTTCCTAAGAGAGCAAAAATGACTACAATTTTGTTTATTGCTCATCTTCCTTTCTCCTTCTTGACAAGCAGTTGCTTTTCTGCTGGGCTAAAAACTGGCCCTAAATATTGAATATATACCCACATGAAGACGCAGAGACTGTCTGGTCCAGTGTTTCCTGAGCAGTTTAACTCACAACACCCATTCACATGATCTTTTAAAACATGAACTTTCATAATCATTTCTAGTTTTTCCTTGGTATCCAAAAAAGATGTAAATTTAGGTGAAAAATTCAATTTCTATACTATGACCAAGTGCAATTTATCCCAAGTACATGAGGCTGATTTAATACTCAAAAATAAATTAACATAATCCATCACATCAACGGACTAAAAAAGATAAATCACATGAACATATCAATAGGTACAGAAAAAGCTTTTGACAAAACCCAACACCCATTCATGATAAAAACTCTCAGTATACTAGGAATAGAAGGGAACTTGATAAAGACTATCTACAAAAATACTTGCAGCTAACATCATAATTTACGATGAGAAACTCAAAGCTTTTCCACTAAAATGTGGTAAAGGCAATGATGTCCCCTCCACAACTCCTTTTCAATATCATACTGAAAGCCCTTGCTAATGCAACAAGGCAAGAAAAGGAAATAAAAGGTATACAGATTGGGAAGGAAGACATAACGCTTTCTCTGTTCACAGGTGATATGATAATGTTTGTAGAAAATCTGAATGAATCAACAAACTCTTGGAACTAATAAGCGATCACAGCAAGATTACAAGATACAAGGTTAATATACAAAAATCAATTGTTTTCTTAGATGCCAAAAATGAACAAGTATAACTTGAAATCAAAAACACAATACCATTTACATTATCACACAAAAAATAAATATTTAGCTATAAGTCTAACAAAATATGTACAAGATCCATATAAGGAAAGCTACAAAACTCTGATGAATGAAATCGAGAACTAAATAAATGGTGAAATATTCCATGTTCATGAATAAGAAGACTCAATATTGTCAAGATGTCAGTTCTTCTCAACTTGATCTATAGATTCAGTGCAATTCCAATCAAAATCCTAGAAAGTTACTTCATGGATATCAACAAACTGATTCTAAACTTTATATGGAGAGGCAAAAACCCAGAAGAGCCAATGTCGAAAGAGAACAATGTTGGAGGACTGATGCTACCCAACTTTAAGACTTACTATTAAACTATAGTAACTAAGAAAGTGTGGTATCAACAAAAGAATCGACAGATAAATCAGTGGAATAGAGATCTCAGAAACAGACTTCTGCAAATGGAGTCAACTGATCTTTGACAAAGGAGCAAAGACAATACAATGGAACATAGATAGTCTCTTCAACAAATGGTACTAGCACTGAATATCTACATGCAAAAACAACGAATCCAGACACAGATCTTACAACCTTCTCAAAAATTAACTGAAAATGAATCATAGACTTAAACGTAAAAAACAAAACTATAAAACTCCTAGAAGATAACAAAGGAGAAAAACTAGATGACCTTGAGTATGGTGATGCTTTTTTTGTTACAACAGCAATGACATTATCAATGAAAGAAAAAACTGATAAGCTGGACTTGATTAAAATTAAAAGCTTCTGCTCTATGAAAGACGATACCAAGAGAATTAGAAGACAGCCACAAACTGGGAGAAAATATTTGCAAAAGACATACGATAAAGGACTGTCATCCAAAATATATGAAAAACTCTAAAAAAACCTCAACAATAAGAAAACAATAACCCATTTTTTAAAATGAGCAAAAGACCTTAAAACACACTTCGACAAATGAGATATACAGATGGCAAATAAACATATTAAAAGATGCTTCACATCCTATGTCAACAGGGAAATGAAAATTAAGACAATGAGATGCCACTGTACAGCCATTAGATTGGTCAACATCTGGAAAATGACAACCGCACATGCCGATAAGGATGTGGAGCAACAGCAACTCCTATACAGTGCTGGTGGAAATGCAAAATGATGTTGTAACTTTGGAAGAGAGTTTGGCATTTTCTTACAAAACTAAATATACTCTTACCATATGATCCAGCAATCATGCTCCATGGTATTTATTCAAAAGGGTTTAAAATTTATGTCCACACAAAAACCTATACACAGATGTTTACAGCAGCTTTATTCATAATTGCTAAAACTTGGAAGCAACCAAGACAGAACCTTCAATAGGTAAATAAACAAACTGTGGTACCTCCAGACAATGGAAGAGTATTTGACACTAAAAGGAAATGAGCAATGAAGCCATGAAAAGTTATGGAAGAATCTTAAATTCAAATTACTAAATGAAAGAAGCCAATCTGAAGAGGCTACATTTTGCATGATTTTAAGTATAAGATATTCTGGAAAAGGCAAAACTATGGTGACACTTAAAAGATCAGCAATTGGGACTTCCCCAGCAGTCCAGTGGTTACGAATCCACCTGCTGGGCTTCCCTGGTGGCGCAGCAGTTGAGAGTCCGCCTGCCGATGCTGGGGACACGGGTTCGTGCCCCGGTCCAGGAAGATCCCACATGCCGTGGAGCGGCTGGGCCCGTGAGCCATGGACGCTGGGCCTGCGTGTCCAGAGCCTGTGCTCCACAACGGGACAGGCCACAACAGTGAGAGGCCCGAGTACCACAAATAAAAAAAAAAAAAAAAAAAAAGAATCCACCTTCCAATGCAGGGGACACGAGTTCGATCCCTGGTCGGGGAACTAAGACCCCACATGCCGCAGGGCAACTAAGCCCGTGTGCTGTAACTACTGAGAACGTGGGCCACAACTAGAGAGTCCACGTGCTGCGACTACAGAGCCCATGCACTCTGGAGCCTGCACACCACAACTAGAGAGAAGCCCGTCTGGTGCCGCGAGAAGCCCAGGCACCACAACGGAAGATCCCGCAACTAAGACCCAACACAGCCAAAAATAAATTAATTAATTAATTAAAAAAAAAAAAAAGATAAGCGGTTGCCAGGTTGGGGTGAAGTGAATAGGCACGGTACAGAGGATCTTCAGGTCAGTGAAAATACTCTGTATGATGGATATATGTTTTTATACAGCTGTCCAGACCCACAGAATGTACTAAACCAAAAGTGAACTGTAAGGTAAACTATGGACTGTGGATTATTATGATGGGTCAATATAGGTTCATCCTTGGTTAAAAAAAATAAAGTACCATCCTGGTGAATGATGTTGACAATGGGGGGGGCTATCCCTATATGGGTACAGGGGCATATGGAAAATCTCTACCTTCCTCTCAGTTTTGTTGTAAACCACCAAGTGCACTAAAACACTGTCTTAAAAAAATAAAAATTATTCTATAAAAAATTCAAGTTGTAGATTAGTAAAAATTTTATATATTACTCAATAATATGAATAATGTATAATAGAGGTCCAACAACAGGATAGACAATCTTCTCAAATGTACATAGAACCTTCTCAAAGATTGGCCATATGTTAGTCTGTATCACAAAGACGCCTTAATATACATAAAAGGATTGAAAGTATACAAAGTATGACCACAATGAAACTAAATAAGAAATCAATAACAGAAGGATTTAGGCTATTCACAAATACATGGAAATTAAACAATGGATTCCTAACTAACCAATAGATCAAGAAATCACAAAGGCAATTAAAAAACATTCTGAGATGAAAGAAAATGAAAGCACAATATACCAAAACTTAAGGGACATAGATAAAGCAGTTCTGAGAGATTACATATGTAGTGACCATAGGCTTTGAGCCTAATGATGAACTAAATTGTGAAAACACCTCATTGCACCCAACTGTTCCCTGGACACTGACATGGCCAATCCCAAGCTGCCCTATTTAAAAGAGCCCATTATCAACTTCAATGACCTGAACCACTTTCATGCTCTGAGCATGTGCCAACTGTTGATCTAGTCCAACTAAGTCAATCTGCACATAAAGAATCTGAGGTATAGAGAGAATGACATTTGTCTACTGTCACCCAGATGAGTAGCTACGGAACCAGTGTGCAAAGCCAGGCTCTGGGTGCCCTTTGCAACACAGCATGCTTAAACCAGTCACATTTCACACATACATTGCTACCAACTTCTGACTTTGATGGTGCTATTAATGAAGTAGGATAGTATTTATTAGCTATCTTTATTTATATATATTTATAGACAAACAAAACTGTGAAGGAACTCAAATTAGATATAAATCATGTTCAACCTTGTAAGGTTAATCAGTCACAATAAGTTTTCTTCTTGTAGTATGTCATCCTTTTCTTGGTTTCAGAAATAGTTTTCCATCAGTTGAGCCCACTGGGATTGATACTTGCTGAAGTCATGATTGTATGCAGGGGTACAGATAAAATGTGTCCTGAAAGTTGTCCAACTGCACTTTTATGAAGTTATCTCTGGAGTTAATTATCCAGTATCATGCCTGCATAAAGACTGCATGACAAAAATATGTGTCTCCTTTCATTAATAACTGGAATAATTGTGGGTTTTTTTTAACATCTTTATTGGAGTATAATTGCTTTACAATGGTGTGTTAGTTTCTGCTTTGTAACAAAGTGAATCAGTTATACATATACATATGTCCCCATATCTCTTCCCTCTTGCATCTTCCTCCCTCCCACCCTCCCTATCCCACCCCTCTAGGTGGTCACAAAGCACTGAGCTGATCTCCCTGTGCTATGCAACTGCTTCCCACTAGCTATCAATTTTACCTTTGGTAGTGTGTATATATGTCCATGCCACTGTCTCACTTTGTCCCACCTTACCATTCCCCCTCCGCTTATCCTCAAGTCCATTCTCTAGTAGGTCTTCTTTACCCGTCTGCCCCGGGTTCTTCTGACCATTTTTTTTCCTTTTTTTTTTTTTTAGATTCCATATATATGTGTTATCATATGGTATTTGTTTTTCTCTTTCCGACTTACTTCACTTTGTATGACAGTCTCTAGGTCCATCCACTTCACGACAAATAACTCAGTTTCGTTCCCATTTAGGGCTGAGTAATATTCCATTGTATACATGTGCCACATCGTCTTTATCCATTCATCTGTTGATGGACACTTAGGTTGCTTCCATGTCCTGGCTATTGTAAATAGAGCTGCAATGAACATTTTGGTACATGACTCTTTCTGAATTATGGTTTTCTCAGGGTATATACCCACTAGTGGGATTGCTGGGTCGTATGGTACTTCGATTTTCAGTTTTTTAAGGAAACTCCACACTGTTCTCCATAGTGGCTGTATCAATTTACATTCCCACCAACAGTGCAAGAGGGTTCCCTTTTCTCCACACCCTCTCCAGCATTTATTGTTTGTAGATTTTTTCATGATGGCCATTCTGACCGGTCTGAGATGATACCTCAGTGCAGTTTTGATTTGCATTTCTCTAATGATTAATGATGTTGAGCATTCTTTCATGTGCTTGTTGGCAATCTGTTTATCTTCTTTGGAGAAATGTCTATTTAGGTCTTCTGCCCGTTTTTGGAATGGGTTGTTTGTTTTTTTTAATGTTGAGCTGCATGAGCAGCTTGTAAATTTTGTAGATGAATCCTTTGTCAGTTGCTTCATTTGCAAATATTTTCTCCCATTCTGAGGGTTGTCTTTTCGTCTTGTTTATGGTTTCCTTTGCTGTGCAAAAGCTTTGAAGTTTCATTAGGTCCCATTTGTTTATTTTTGTTTTTATTTCCATTTCTCTAGGAGGTGGGTCAAAAAGGATCTTGCTGTGATTTATGTCATAGAGTGTTCTGCCTGTTTTCCTCTAAGAGTTCGATGGTGTCTGGCATTACATTTAGGTCTTTAATCCAATTTGAGTTTATTTTTGTGTATGGTATTAGGGAGTGTTCTAATTTCATTCCTTTACATGTAGCTGTCCAGTTTTCCCAGCACCACTTATTGAAGAGGATGTCTTTTCTCCACTGTATATTCTTGCCTCCTTTACCAAAGATAAGGTGAGGGCTTCCCTGGTGGCGCAGTGGTTGAGAATCTGCCTGCCAATGCAGGAGACACGGGTTCGAGCCCTGGTCTGGGAAGATCCCACATGCTGCGGAGCAACTACGCCCATGAGCCACAACTACTGAGCCTGCGCGTCTGGAGCCTGTGCTCCGCAACAAGAGAGGCCACGATAGTGAGAGGCCTGCGCACCACGATGAAGAGTAGCTGCCTCTCACCACAACTAGAGAAAGCCCTCACACAGAAACGAAGGCCCAACACACCCAAAAGTAAATAAGTAAATTTATTAAAAAAAAAAAAAGATAAGGTGACCATATGTGCATGGGTTTATCTCTGGGCTTTCTATCCTGTTCCATTGATCTATCTTTCTGCTTTTGTGCCAGAACCATACTGTCTTGATTACTCCAGCTTTGTAGTATAGTCTGAAGTCAGGGAGCCTGATTCCTCCAGTTCCGTTTTTCTTTCTCAAGATTGCTTTGGCTGTTCAGGGTCTTTTGTGTTTCCATACAAATTGTGAAATTTTTTGTTCTAGTTCTGTGAAAAGTGCCAGTGGTAGTTTGATAGGGATTGCATTGAATCTGTAGATTGCTTTGGGTAGTAGAGTCATTTTCACAATGTTGATTTTTCCAGTCCAAGAACATGGTATATCTCTCCATCTATCTGTATCATTTTTAATTTCTTTCATCAGTGTCTTATAATTTTCTGCATACAGGTCTTTTGTCTCCTTAGGTAGGTTTATTCCTAGATATTTTATTCTTTTTGTTGCAATGGTAAATGGGAGTGTTTCCTTAATTTCTCTTTCAGATTTTTCATCATTAGTGTATAGGAATGCAGGAGATTTCTGTGCAATACTTTTGTATCCTGCTACTTTACCAAATTCATTGATTAGCTCTTGTAGTTTTCTCGTAGCATCTTTAGGATTCTCTACGTATAGTGTCATGTCATCTGCAAACAGTGACAGCTTTACTTTTTCTTTTCCGATTTGGATTTCTTTTATTTGTTTTTCTGATTGCTGTGGCTAAAAATTCCAAAACTATGTTGAATGATAGTGGTGAGAGTGGACATCCTTGTCTTGTTCCTGATCTTAGTGGAAATGGATTCAGTTTTTCACCATAGAGGATGATGCTGGCTGTGGGTCTGTCATATATGGCCTTTATTATGTCGAGGAAAGTTCCCTCTATGCCTACTTTCTGGAGGGTTTTTATCATAAATGGGTGTTGAATTTTGTCAAAAGCTTTCTCTGCATCTATTGAGATGATCATATGGTTTTTCTCCTTCAATTTGTTAATATGGTGTATCCCGTTGATTGATTTGAGTATACTGAAGAATCCTTGCACTCCTGGAATAAACCCCACTTGATCATAGTGCATGATCCTTTTAATGTGCTGTTGGATTCTGTTTGCTAGTATTTTGTTGAGGATTTTTGCATCTATGTTCATCAGTGATATTGGCCTGTAGTTTTCTTTCTTTGTGACATCTTTGTCTGGTTTTGGTACCAGAGTGATGATGGCCTCATAGAATGAGTTTGGGAGTGTTCCTCCTTTTGCTATATTTTGGAAGAGTTTGAGAAGGATAGGTGTTAGCTCTTCTCTAAATGTTTGATCTAATTCGCCTGTGAAGCCATCTGGTCCTGGGCTTCTGTTTGTTGGAAGATTTTTAATCACAGCTTCAATTTCAGTGCTTGTGACTGGTCTGTTCATATTTTCTATTTCTTCCTGGTTCAATCTCGGAAGGTTGTGCATTTCTAAGAATTTCTCCATTTCTTCCAGGTTGTCCCTTTTATTGGCATAGAATTGCTTGTAGTAATCTCTCATGATCCTTTGTATTTCTGCAGTGTCAGTTGTTACTTCTCTTTTTTCATTTCTAATTCTATTGATTTGAGTCTTCTCCCTTTTTTTTCTTGGTAAGTCTGACTAATGGTTTATCAATTCTCTTTTCAAAGAACCAGCTTTTAGTTTTATTGATCTTTGCTATCGTTTCCTTCATTTCTTTTTCCTTTATTTCTGATCTGAGCTTTATGATTTCTTTCCTTCTGCTAACTTTGGGTTTTTCTCTGTTCTTCTCTCTCTAATTGCTTTAGGTGTAAGGTTAGGTTTTTTATTTGAGATGTTCCTTGTTTCTTGAGGTAGCACTGTTTTGCTATAAACTTCCCTCTTAGAACTGCTTTTGCTGCATCCCATAGGTTTTGGTTCATCATGTTTTCATTGTCATTTGTTTCTAGGTATTTTTTGATTTCCTCAGTGATCTCTTAGTTATTTAGTAGTGTATTGTTTAGCCTCCATGTGTTTGTAGTTTTTATAGTTTTTTTCCTGTAATTGATAACTAGTCTCATAGCATTGTGGTCGGTAAAGATACTTGATATGATTTCAGTTTTCTTTAACTTATCAAGGCTTGATTTGTGACCCCAGATATGATCTATCCTAGAGAATGTTCCATGAGCACTTGAGAAGAGAGTGTATTCTGTTGCTTTTGGCTGGAATGTCCTATAAATATCAAGTCCATCTCGTTTAGTGTATCATTTAAAGCTTGTGCTTCCTTATTTATTTTCATTTTGTATGATCTGTCCATTGGTGAAAGCAAGGTGTTAAAGTCCCCTACTATGATTGTGTTACTGTCAGTTTCGCCTTTTGTGGCTGTTAGCATTTGCCTTATGTATTGAAGTGCTCCTATGTTGGGTGCATAAATATTTACAATTGTTTTATCTTCTCCTTAGATTGATCCCTTGATCATTATGTAGTGTCCTTCTTTGCCTCTTGTAATAGTCTTTAAAGTCTATTTTTTCTGATATGACAATTGCTGCTCCAGCTTTCTTTTGATTTCCACTTGCATGGAATATCTTCTTCCATCCCCTCACTTTCAGTCTGTATGTGTCCCAAGGTCTGAAATGGGTCTCTTGTAGACAGCATATAAAGGAGTCTTGTTTTTCTATCCATTCAGCCAGTCTATGTCCTTTGGTTGGAGCATTTAATCCATTTACATTTAAGGTAATTATCAATATGTACGTTTCTATTACCATTTTCTTAATTGTTTTGGGTTTATTATTGTACGTCTTTTCCTTCTCTTGTGTTTCCTGACTAGAGAAGTTCCTTTAGCATTTGTTGCAAAGCTGGTTTGGTGGTGCTGAATTCTCTTAGCTTTTGTTTGTCTGTAAAGCTTTTAATTTCTCTGTCAAATCTGAATGAGATACTTGCTGGGTAGAGTAATCTTGGTTGTAGGTTTTTCCCTTTCATCACTTTAAATATGTCCTGCCACTCCCTTCTGGCTTGCAGAGTTTCTGCTGAAAGATCAGCTGTTAACCTTATGGGGATTCCCTTATGTGTTACTTGTTGTTTTGCCCTTGCTGCTTTTAATATTTGTTCTTTGTATGTAATTTTTGATAGTTTGATTAATATGTGTCTTGGCATGTTTCTCCTTGGATTTATCCTGTATGGGACTCTCTGTGCTTCCTGGACTTGATTAACCATTTCCTTTCCCATGTTAGGGAAATTTTCAACTATAATCTCTTCAAATATTTTCTCAGTCCCTTTCTTTTTCAATTCTTCTTCTGGGACCCCTATAATTCGAATGTTGGTGTGTTTAATGTTGTACCAGAGGCATTCTTATGATTTTAGGCAGCCTCTGTCCTAATGGATGGGGTTGTCTTCCTGTCTTGCTAGTTGTTTGGCATAGGGTGTCCTGCACTGTAGCTTGTTGGTCGTTGAGTGGAGCTGGGTCTTGGCTTTGAAATGGAGATCTCTGGGAGATTTTCACTGTTTGATATTACGTGAAGCTGGGAGGTCTCTTGTGGACCAGTGTCCTGTAGTTGGCTCTCCTACCTCATTGGCACAGCCCTGACACCTGGTTGGAGCACCAAGAGCCTGTCCTCCACATGGCTCAGAATGAAAGGGAGAAAAAAAAAGCAAGCAAGAAAGAAGAAGATAAAATAAAATAAAGTAAAATAATTAAAATAAAAATAATTACTAAGAAAAAAATTGTTTTTATTTTGCTTTTATTTTTTTTGTGTGGTATGCAGGCCTCTCACTGTTGTGGCCTCTCCCGTCGCGGAGCATAGGCTCCAGACGCGCAGGCTCAGTGGCCGTCGCTCACGGGCCTAGCCGCTCCGCGGCATGTGGTATATTCCCGTACCAGGGTACGAACCCGTGTCCCCTGCATCGGCAGGCAGACTCTCAACCATTGCGCCACCAGAGAAGCCCAAAAATTGTTTTTAAAGTAAAAAACAAAAAAAAAAGGACAGACAGAACCCTAGGACAAATGGTAAAAGCAAAGCTATACAGACAAAATCACACACAGAAGCATACACATACACACACTCACAAAAAGGAAAAAAGGGAAAAAAAATATATATATATATATCATTGCTCCCAAAGTCCACCTCCTCAATTTGGGATGATTCGTTGTCCATTCAGGTATTCCACAGATGCAGGGTACATCAAGCTGATTGTGGAGATTTAAGCCGGTTCTCCTGAGGCTGCTGGGAGAGATTTCCCTTTCTCTTCTTTGTTTGCACAGCTCCCGGGGTTCAGCTTTGGATTTGGACCCGCCTCTGCGTGTAGGTCGCCGGAGGGCGTCTGTTCTTCGCTCAGACAGGACGCGGTTAAAGGAGCCGCTGCTTCGGGGGCTCTGGCTCACTGAAGCCAAGGGTAGGGAGGGTACGGATGCGGGGCAAGCCTGCGGCCTTAGAAGCTGGCATGACATTGCAGCAGCCTGAGGTGCGCCGTGCGTTCTCCCGGGGAAGTGTCCCTGGATCACGGGGCCCTGGCAGTGGCGGGCTGCACAGGTTCCCGGGAGGGGAGGTGTGGAGAGTGACCTGTGCTCGCACACAGGCTTCTTGGTGGCGGCAGCAGCAGCCTTAGCCTCTCATGCCCGTCTCTGGGGTCCGCGCTGATAGCCGCGGCTCGCGCCCGTCTCTGGAGCCTGCACTGACAGCCGCGGCTCGCGCCCGTCTCTGGAGCTCCTTTAAGCAGAGCTCTGAATCCCCTCTCCTCGCGCACCAGGAAATAAAGAGGGAAGAAAAAGTCCCTTGCCTCTTCGGCAGCTCCAGACTTTTCCCCGGACTCCCTCCCGGCCAGCCGTGGCGCACTAACCCCCTGCAGGCTGTGTTCACGCCGCCAACCCCAGTCCTCTCCCTGGGATCCGACCGAAGCCCGCGCCTCAGCTCCCAGCCCCGCCCGCCCCGGTGGGTGAGCAGACAGCCTCTCAGGCTGGTGAGTGCCGGTCGGCACCTATCGTCTGTGCGGGAATCTCCCCGCTTTGCCCTCCGCACCCGTTTCTCCGCTCTCCTCCGTGGCTCCGAAGCTCCCCGCCTCCGCCACCCTCAGTCTCCTCCCATGAAGGGCCTTCCTAGTGTGTAGAAACCTTTCCTCCTCACAGCTCCCTCCCACTGGTGCAGGTCCCGTCCCTATTCTTTTGTGTTTTTTCTTTTGCCCTACCCAGGTATGTGGGGAGTTTCTTGCCTTTTGGGAGGTCTGAGGTCTTCTGCCAGCGTTCACAGTAGGGGTTCTGTAGGAGTTGTTCCACATTTAGATGTATTTCCGATTTATTTGTTGTGAGGAAGGTGATCTCCGCATCTGACTCTTCCGCCATCTTGAAGCTCCTCGCTGATAATTGTGTTTTGCGCATGCTCAGAGAATGCAATTCTAAAATCCAGCTAGTCTCTTGCTCTTTTCTACAGAGTACAGAAGCCGTTGTCTGCCATACTGAAATTTATCTCTCTTCTTTGAGGAAGGCTCAAACGATGTGTATTAAACTTAGACTAGTTAAATCAGGAAAAAGTTATTTTGTCACCTACATATAAGAAAGAGAGTAAACTGAAACTGTGTGGAGGGTGGTGTCAGTCTTTCCAGAATAAGCTACCATGAGTCTCCTATATTGCTGCTGTCATCCATGAAACAAAAGCCATGGATGTGTTCTATCCAGGATATTTGAAAGGTCAAAAAAGTATTGATTTCTGCTTCTGCCCATGAAAGATAAACAGCTGCAGCAATTTCCCTCCCACAGTAAACAACTAGAAAACTGAACAAATTACATCAAACATCTGTTTTCAGACATTGGACATAGGAAGCTCAGGAAAGCAATCCCTGAGAAAAGGAAGATGAATAAGATTAGCCCAAAGATTATACCACCTTACTGCGTGAAGAGTGTTTCAGGCCACAGCACAGAGTGGGAACCCAAAGGAGCCCAGTGTTCTCACTGAGTTGAGGAAACAGAGGTGGCTAGAATTTGTGAGGTTGCACCTCAGAAAGGAGAAAAATGTACAGAGAGCAAGTTACCCTTGAAACTTTAGATGACTACTACTGATCTGTGAACGAGGGAGAGAAACCCACCTGATGCCAGGGTAAGAACAATGGGAAATCAATAAGAAGAACAATTTCCAGAGCTCATATGAGCTCTAGGAACAGTTCACTCTTGAACCAGGTAGAATTGAAAGACTTTGTGATACATGAAGCATTGACAGAATCCTCGGAAGAGTATCATCTTAGTTGTGGAGATAAAAACAATAGACTAAAGGTCACTTTGGGAATACCCTAACAAAGCTTGAAAACAGTTTTCAAAAATATCTAACTTGTTCAAATTAATTTAGCTATGTACTAAAACAAAACCCAACACTCTTTGAAGGAATACAGCATAATCTAGCAGCCAATGACGTAAAATTTACAATATACAAAAATAACTGCAGTTCTCCTACTAGCAACAAATAATTGGAAATTTAAATTATCAGACACATTCATAAAACAAACACTTCCATAACAACAAAAGTATAGAATCTTTTGTGAGGTACTTAGAAAAATACATGCAAGATCTATTCACTAAAAACTATAATACATTACTGAGAGAAATTAGAGAAAACCAAAATAAATGGAGAGATACACCATGTTCCTGGATCAGAAGTCTTAATATTGTTAAGACGTCAATTCTCCCCAAACTGATATACAGATGCAGTGCAATCTCAAACAAAGTCTCAGCTGGCCTTGTTGTAGAAACTGATACTGTGATTTTAAAATTTATGTATAAATGCAAAAACCTAGAATAACCAAAATAATTTTAAAAGAACAAAATTGGAGTGCTCACCCTATCTGATTTTAAGACTTACTATAAAGTATAGTAGTCAAGAGAGTGTGGTTTGGGCACAAAGAATGACATACATATGTAGCAATGGAACAGAATAGAGTCCAGGAACAGATACACACACACACACGCACATACACACATACATGTATATGTATACATATATGCAACTAATACTCAGCAAAAGTGCCAAAGCAATCCAATAGTAAAAAGCTATTTCTTTCAACAAAATATGGAACAGTTATCCATGTGAAAACACACACACAAACAACAAAAAATAACAAAAGACTTATTTTGCATAGTATACAAAAATAACTTAAAATACATCACAGACCTAAATATAAAAGCCAAAATTATAAAACCTTTAGAACAAAAGATAGGCCAAAAGCTCTGAAACTTTGAGTAATGCAAAGATTTCTTAGATAAGATATAAAAAGCCATTCTGACCAGTGTGAGGTGATACCTCACTGTAGTTTTGATTTGCATTTCTCTAATGATTAGTGATGTTGAGCATTCTTTCATGTGTTTGTTGGCAGTCTGTATATCTTCTTTGGAGAAAGGTCTATTTAGATCTTCTGCCCATTTTTGGATTGGGTTGTTTGTTTTTTTGATATTGAGCTGCATGAGCTGTTTGTATATTTTGGAGATTAATCCTTTGTCAGTTGCTTCATTTGCAAATACTTTCTCCCATTATAAGGGTTGTCTTTTCATCTTGTTTATGGTTTCCTTTGCTGTGCAAAAGCTCTGAAGTTTCATTAGGTCTCATTTGTTTATTTTTGTTTTTATTTCCATTTCTCGAGTGGGAAGCAGCTACAGAGCACAGGGAGATCAGCTCGGGGCTTTGTGACCAACTAGAGGGGTGGGATAGAGAGAGTGGGAGGGAGGCTCAAGAGGGAGGGGATATGAGGATACATGCATACATACAGCTGATTCACTTTTTTATAAAGCAGAAACTAACACAACACTGTAAAGCAATTATACTCCAATAAAGATGTTAAAAAAAGATATAAAAAGCATAAACCATAAACATTGATAGACTGGCCTTCATTAAACTATAACCTTATTTTCTTTGAATGTTTCAGTTAGAAAATAAAAATGAAGCCAATGACTGGCAGTTAATATTTCCAAAATATACGTATGACAAAGGGCTTATGTGCAGAATATATATATTTAAAAACCTCTTAAAGATAATAATAATAAGACAAGCTACACAATGACCTCAAAAAGCAGAGGTTTTAACAGGCACTTCAACAAAGAAAATACATGCACATAGATGAAAAGTTGTGAACGTCCTTTAGTCATTAGGTAATGCAAAATAAAACCGCCATACAACAAAACTATATAACTACCACATGAAAACCACCGTAACATAATACAACTACTTGAACAGCTAAAATTTAAAAGACTGAAAACACAAAGTGATTGTGAAAACATAGAACAACTGGAAATCTCGTCCATTGCTGGTGGAAATTAAACATGATACATCGATTTTAAAAATCAGTTTGAAAACCTCTCACGAAGTTAGTATGTAACTATCACATGACCCATATTCTCACTCTAGGTGTTTACCCACGAGAAATGAAAACTATATGACCATACAAAGTCCTGTACATGAATGTTTCTGGTAGCATGATTCAAAATAGCCAAAAAATGTGAAATAACTCGATATCCATCAATTGGTGAATGGATAAACAAATTATAGTACATGCTTACAACCGAAATTGTTTAGCAATAAAAAGGAAAATACTGATACACCCAACAATATGGATGCATCGCAAAAGCATGATTCCAAGTGAAAGAAAGCAAACTAAAAGCCACATACTGTATGCTACCATTCTGGACATTCTATGAGATTCTGGAAAAGGCAAAATTATCAGAACAGTGGGAGTAAGAGACTGGTTGTAAAGCAGCACAAAGGAGTCTTGGGGGGGATGGGGTAAGTGAAGCCATCTGTATCTTTTTTTTTTTTTTTTGCGGTATATGGGCTTCTCATTGTTGTGGCCTCTCCCGTTGCGGAGCACAGGCTCCGGAAGCGCAGGGTCTGCGGCCATGGCTCACGGGCCCAGCCGCTCCGCGGCATGTGGGATCTTCCCGGACTGGGGCACGAACCCGTGTCCCCTGCATCGGCAGGCGGACTCTCAACCACTGCGCCACCAGGGAAGCCCAAGCCATCTGTATCTTGATAGTGGTGGTGGTAACGTGAATGTGTACGTTTGGCATAACCAATCAAATTGTACATTTAAAATTGATGAATTTCATTATACGTAAATTACACTCAATATAAAAATATTTACTGGGGTTTTGTGAAAGCTGGGTAAAAGTGAAGTCCAGAACATGATATAAGGGTTAAAAAAATGGACTTGACTGGGGAAACTTACGAGTCAAGGGTTTCCAAGATAAGGAACAGTCATTCCAGAGGTCGGACTCTGTTAGACATGGAGTGGATCTGTGTCCTAATAGGGGGACTCTGCCCCATGTTACTCTCTCCTCTAATAAGACAGGTACAAGAACACCCACAGGCCAGTGGGAGGGTAACTGAGTACTTGGGTGTGAGGCAGTCTCAGTGTAAATGTTAGTTGTTCAGAGGAATTGCTGGTAAGACCAACTAGCCAGCACACAGAAAACTTGGGATCCAAAGAAAGTTGCACCCATCTTGCTAGAGATTAAAAAAACCCTCTGTCTTGTAAGAAACTGACTCAGGTGCAAGGTCCTCTCTCTGAGAAAAGGAGGATTGACTGTTTCTACCATGTAACCCAGCAGAAGCACCCAGTCACTACAATCCTGTATGTTGAAACATGAGGCCTTTTAATGCCTCAGTGGTGATACGTCTCACCTAACACTAGGTTTTGAGTAAACTGAAAAATGAGACAAAAAGTTAAGGCTAAGGGAAGGTCAAATTATGGCTATCATGTCTGCTAACAGCTTTGGGAAGATATAGCTTAGTATGAGGCCACTTGGGTTTCCAAATATCGAACTTCAGAACTGAACAGACATTCCCAACCTGCTGGCACCATTTCTGGACCTGGGAAGACTATCGATAAACAGGGCCGAAAAGGATTCCTGACCTTTATGAGCAGATGTAATCATTAGAGACAAAACGGGGAGCTGGGCCAAGAATGTTTGGCTTTTTCTTCTGAATTTTACCAATTTGGGAAACTGTTATACCTTCCCTGGGGCAGAGGGAGTAAAAGGAGGAGGAAGGTCAGGAGTGTTATACAGATAGAGCGCACGTCCCATGGAAGGCGGCATCGGGAATGGGAAACAAGCATCCCATACCAAGAGTATTCACCTCATTATTAATCTTTATTAAAGTATCCTGCACCGCAGAAGCTCATTTGCTAGACTGATTTCATATACGTAAATCATATGTGTGTATAAATATATGCATAAATTTCATATGCATAACTCATATGTGTTTAACGTTTATACCTAGACAACTTTGTGTTCGACACAGATAACGCATTTCTTGATATAACAGTTCCCTCAGCCTCATGATACACCTGCATGCAGGCTCTGATAAGTCACAATCAGGAACTTGTGCCTCCAGTGATAGCATCTTGGCTCTTTATCACCATGACTTTGGTGTTTGAGGCCATCTCCTTTTAAAGACCTGATCCAAACAGGAAGGTGGTTATATTGTGTAGTCTTCAGGGTGCCAGAACAAGGATAAAGGTTAACGGCAGAGGTAGAGCTAAGGCAATTGAGAAATGTCTAATAATCCCAGTATCTTTGTCCCAGACAATGGAGGAGAATGACATAAAGCAAGGACAGTCGCTTTTTGAAGAGACATAAAGGTGTGATATTAGGCATTTAGGAACAGGGGACTTATTTTTGAGTTAGCAATTACAATGCAAGATTTTTCCATCTTGTGGTTCTTTCAAAACTATCATTCCTCTAAAATTAATACTTTCAAATCTGCTCTCTCTTTTATAACTTAACTCCTCCTTCCTTGTCCTTTGGGAATTGTGTCTCAGACTATACAAGCTTTTTAGGTGCTTCCCTCAGATGTCAGCTCACATGTCTAATTTTCCTGAAGCACAAAGAATTCTTTCTCACTTCTCTTTGCCTTGTAGGTTAGTAAAATAGCTCTAGAACGCCTTAAAAGATGATGTTTGAATTATAGTTTGGGCATTTTCTTAAAGCAGTTAGCAAAATCTCTACTCTGAATTGGTAATAGAAAAATGTTTTTTTAATTAAATACTTAAGGTTAGAAAAGGGTGTCTTTTGTTTTTCTTGTGTGAGTGATCACAGGGGACAGAATTTCTGTTGTTATTAGCAGTACAGCTTTTCTCTAACTATCTGAATGATTTGGGTAACTATTGTAAAGATGATTCACCAATAACCACAGGAAAAAACGTTATATACCAAGATCTCTCAATGAATAAGACTGTTGAGACTTTAACATTTCTCAATTAAAAAAATTTATCTTTCAATATAAAAACTTCAGTACCACCGAGAAAGCCACATCATGTTCAGCAACTTCTAAAACGGGCACTTACTTGGATAGTCACAGACCACTAAAGATGGAAGATTTCATTAGGCCATTCTGTCTGCCCTCTGTCTCTGGTTAAGACCTTCACCAACATCCCTGGCAGGTGTTAAGCAATTAGAGAGATTACAGTCCACAGCCCCCAATACACTGCATTACAAAAGGCAGATAGAAAATTTTATCTTCCTATTACTTAATCCTTTCAATTATTTGCTAATTACCCTAATTGTGTCTTATGAAACAACAAAAAGTAACTGAACTCTTTCATTAACATAACTGGTGTCTCATCTCTCTTAAGTTTTGGCATCTCCAAGTCAAACTGTTTTTCTTTCATTGCTCAGGAGACTCTACTAGTAGAGTCATTGTCAGCCTGATTGGGGGTTTTTTTTGATCAATAAATGTTTTCAATTTTTATATATTTCTCGGGAAAAACTTTTTCCAAAAATTTAATTGCTCTAAATCACTCCATTTTATCTCATCACTTTGTGTTTTATTTCTCCAAGTTTCCAAGGTTTGAGTGACGTAAACACTTGTTTTTCTGGCATTCTTCACAAACTTTTCTCTTCATTTGGGGAATAATCATCCCAATTTTTTGATTTTCCCTTGGGAATACAACACTACCACCCTCTAACTCAATATAATTTTATATATATATTTACATATATATATACACACATATATTTATTCATAAATACATATGGTGAGGGAGATCAATGATTGATAGATATCTTTTATATACTTATAGATAAACAAACATCCTTTATATGTTGATACAGATGTAACTTTTGATTTCTGGGTACAGAACTGGATTTATCTGACCTCTTCATTGCAACATTATGTCATTAACATATTATCATTGATTCAAATTTGTCCTCTGTTTTATTTCATATTTTCCCCCCAAAGTTAGCCATTTTACATGCTTGTGCTTGGGATCCACCTCCCACAGACTTTATTTTTTTTTGTATATGCATATCAATGTATCATATCTAGCAACGCTTTGCATAACTCTCATTTGCTTAAACAGCGTTGAGCTACACAGCTATTCAATTTATTGTTAATAATATATTAATCTATTCACATTAATATATGTACAATTAGTTTAGTCTTTTGGAATCCTATATAGTAGACTCATAAGAATTTTTTACATTTTATATATATTCTTTCTTTTTATTTATTTCTAGTTTGTTTTCATCTCTGCTACTTCGAACGACGCTATCAATAACATTCTCATACCTGGGTATTGTGTACCTGGTAACACTGTGTACCTGGGCAAAACATTTTCTCAAGCACACACTTGACTGCAATTGCTGGGCCTTACAATATACACATATTCAATTTCTCTCAATACTGCCAAATTGTTCTTCAAAATAGCTGCACCACAGAAGTGTATGAAGGTTCCCATTTCTCTACATCCTCCTAACCCCTTGGTTTATCTTATCCTGACATTCTTTATTCCCCACTGGTCACATATTAGTCATTGAAATCATTCTCGTAATTGAGGTTTCGTTTTCTGAGTTGTTGGTCATGACGATGATCATACTTTGTCTCCTCAAAAAGCAGTTTTCCCCACCCAGTCTCAGGTAGTGACGGAAAGCCTGCATCATTTCTTCTTTAATTCCATTCGAAATGTATCACTATCTTTTCAAGGAAGAGAAGAACAACTGTATAAATGGTGCAATTTCCTGTGATAGCATTTCCTAAAAACCTATGAAAAAAGATCTTCATACTTCTCAAACTCTTGCTAACAGCATTTTCTCTAAATGATCTTTTATGATTTGTCATTTTTTACTGAATGATTCCCTCACACCTCACTTCCTTCATTGTACACAATGCTATTTGACCATGTGTAACATAAATTCCACTAGCAAAGGAAAAATAAAAGCAGCAGGAAAAATTAATTTTATTTTTCCAGCAATCACTTTGCCCCGTCTTGTGGAGCAGATGTGTAAAATATCTCCAGCCAGTCTGGGGGTCTGGGGCATGTTACCTTTTTATCTTGGAAGCGAAACAAAGGGAATAGCCCATCTTGCTAAACACTGATTCAGATTCCACTCTCCCTGTGATGGGCTTCCTGCCACTGCTACATGAAGTGCCAATTGAAACCAGCCCTGTCACAGAGGCTTGTACAAAATATGAACAGTGCTAAATACCTTAAAGTGAATTGATTTCCACCGAAAGTGTTTTAACCTCCTTTTAGGTCAAGAAATAGCAATTTTCTGAGCTCCTCTGTAACCTGAGAATTAATCCTAAGAGGCAGGTGTGCACTGCATACCTCATTGGTTCCATGAAATTCATTGAAAATGCCTTTGCGTAGGACTGTCCTTGTTACCCCTTTCCCAGGCTGAGGGGTGCTTTGCGGCAGTAGAGTGACTCTTTGACGGTATTCTTTCACATTATAGACTGCTAATCTGTTACTTTCTTTAAAAACGAAATTGGGTTAGACTCAGGGCAACATAAGATATGAGCCTGTTTTTAGTTTGTTACGACAGAATGGGCACTGAGTAAATTTTACAGATGAGTAAACTGAGGCCCTGAGAGGTTTAAGACTAGCAACGATTCACAGTTGGGGTTACAATGGTGCTAGACCTGGGCGGTTATGAAATGAAGGCGAAAGCACATGGAAAAGCATAAAGTGACACAAAAACCTGATGGGCACTGGTAGTCACTTCCAAACTGTCTATGTTCTGTCTGGATGACATCTGAGTGGGGAGATCCCATGTATGAGGCAGTCACAAGATGACAATAATAATTTTTGTCATTAACAATAAATGAGTGCTTTTTGTGCCAGAAACTATTACTATTCCAGATACTCTATTAGTTTATTTAATCCTTCCAACAACTCTATGAATTAATATTAATATACCCATTTTAATGACAAAGAAACTCAGAGAACTTAAGCAAGTGATCCAGGATTGCACAGTAAGTAGCAGAGCTCAGCACAACATCACAGGCAAGCACCAGTGTCTGTATGCTTAAAAACTGTACTCTCTTGTCTCTGCAACCTAAATAATACCACACATAAACCCCTCTTCACATTTTCTTGGCGGTAGAGGTACCTATCCAAATATAGACAGTATAAATCACTGTTCCTTACAACCCAGCCATCTGGAAGTTTTGCTTTATTATTCAGAATCCAAGTTCCCCTAGATCTAGAGCCACTAAGGGTACAAGGTTCAGCTTTTCCTTTCTTTGTTTGTGTGAGAAATGGAAGAACATCGCATATTTTTCTCTGATTTCACTCTTCATTAAATAATATTAAACAACCATTTCAGAATCTAGACAGGGCTCAAACTGTAGAACAATATCTTGGGGCCTCCCTGGTGGCACAGTGGTTAAGAATACGCCTGCCAACACAGGGGACACGGGTTCGAGCCCTGGTCCAGGAAGATCCCACATGCCGTGAAGCAACTAAGCCCGTGCGCCACAACTACTGAGCCTGTGCTCTGAAGCCCGTGAGCCACAACTACTGAGCCCGTGTGCCACAATTACTGAAGCCTGTGCACCTAGAGCCCATGCTCCGCAACAAGAGAAGCCACCACAGTGAGAAGCCCATGCACTGCAATGAAGAGTAGCCCCTGCTTGCCGCAACTAGAGAAAGCCCGCACGCAGCAATAAAGACCCAACACAGCCAAAAATAAAAAATTAAAAAATTAAAAAAAAAAAGAACAATATCTTGGCTTCTTTCTACACTGAGCTCTGAAATATGTTCTAATAAAAGACTATCTTTCTAGCACGGACACAAGTAGAGAGTGTGAATCACCCATGGAATGAGAAGTTGGCCATATGTAATCAGTCAATCCCTTGACCCTGCCCCCCTGCACCGATTCTCAAAAGACTTTCGTTCTCTCTGGCACATTATGTCATTTTTTTTTTTCTTCTGAGAGTGATGCATTTACTGATCACCAATATAATTCTTCGTTCCTGGGTCAAGGGAGACTTTATGCTGACATATTGGTTGGGAGAAGGAATGGGAACAATTATTTATTTAGAAGAATGACTCAAAACTGTCACTCATGTTTTCATTTATTTTTTCCACTGCTCTAGCCAACGTTCTGAAATGATGTCCTAAGAAGGCTATCGGGGCAAACAGACACAAGTTATCTCAGCTCACTGCTGTGTTCTATCTTTCTTCTTTCAGAACTCATCAAAGAATAACTCATTCCTGGCCCATATGGAAGAGTTCAGCAGAATGAGGAATGTGTGTTGCACCTGGGAAAACAGAACGTGAAGAGCAATGCACTAAGGACAATGAGATGCTTGTTGTCCAAAGCAACTAGACAGATAGAGCCTTGCAAGTCCAAATAAATAATGGCTATTTTCATAGAGTAGGTGACAGTAGTGTATTATATTTTTTTAAGAACAAAAGACACAGCCCTGCTATCACTGCAGGCCTACTAAGACCCAGAAGTGTGGCTCACTCTAAAACGACACAAGATATTGAAAGTCTCTGGAATGATGTTGTCACCACATGTATAAATCTAGCCCTTCTAAGCACTTAAAGTGAAAAATACTTACTACATGGGCCAAATTTGGATGAAACCAGGCACGGACACAAAGATGCGTGCTTGGCAATGGCAATATTTGATGGAACACAGCTGATTCCTTCATCCTTCTGAACTCTTGAAGGAAAACAACACAGTGCTTAAGGTTGCAGGCACACATTCCAGAATGCCTAGGATCAAATCTTGGTCCCCCCTTAGCTGAGTGACCTTGGGAAAGTTGAGTGACCTTGGGAAAGTTACTGAGCCATATTGTTCCTAAGTGTCTTATCTGAAAAATGGTAGGATGATAACAGTAGCTGCCTTCTAGGGTGGTTGTGGGGACTAAAGTCACCAATATGAAAAGCTCATAGAACAGCTAGAATTTATTGAATGTGTAATAAAAGGTAGCAATTCATATAGTTATTAGGTAGTAAAGACGGTTGGTGATTTGGAGAGAAATGTATAAAGTCACATGGACCTGGTATTTTCACATAAGGATAACTGGGTGAATATGGGTCACAGACTCTTTCTTCCCAAACATCTAACTACATCAACCATGACCGTGATGAAACCTCATTAGCAGCAAATACAAAAAGAGGCATAGTTCATTCCATAAATAGAAAGACACAGAGGATTCTAGAATATCATGGCAGGTCTCCTAATATTCTCACTTCTCCTTTCTACCACCAAGAAACCATTCTGGCAGAACAGAACAAAAATGACCCAATAAATGAGAAGTGAACTTAGTGGCACCTGTATCTTTTCATCATCTAACTCTGGGAATAGTGAAATGAATTGCTGGGCTAAAAACCACGAAAATGGAAGAACTGAACAAACAGGCTGACTTTTGCTGTCAGGAATGAACATTCTAGGTCACCTCAGTGAATTAGGGAAAAGATGATAAATGTAAGGTTTTCCCTCTACATAGAAATAGGTTGCAGATCCTTGACGAGATATTATAAAACCTGGAATGGAAACTTTTAGCAAAATTTCACAAGAGAAAGCACAGCCCAGATACTCTAGCAAAGTCTTTACTCCCCTCAAATGAGCTCTTCTGTTTCGCCACAGATAAAGTAACAAGTGACTTGCTTTCAAGAGCTATTGAAGATCATCCTTTTAAATAGGCTTTATGTCCAGATCGAATTTTTACTTTGGAATAGCTATTATTTTTAATTAACAATTTTTTGCGTTGCAGATTTATTTCTCCAACAAATATAAGATGAACGGCATTACAGAGACCATATCCTTCGAAACTGTCCTTACGATATTCTAGAAGGAGAGACTCCAGAGAAAAGAAAGTTAAGAAAGTTGCTTTAACTCTAAGAGTGCTTATTCAAGCCAGCTGGACTTTTTCTTTTCTTTTCACTTCGTTAACATAACTGCTCAGGATGGTCTGTGCTTTTATTTTAGTTGCTGTAATCAGTTACTGCTCCAAAGCTGGAGACTGGGGAGGAGGTGTCACGAGGACTTCCCGATTTGTGCACATTTGTGACCACGCGGGTAGAGAAGAAAGTTTGATGGAATCAATAAGATGTTATTTTTAAGGTCAAGGTACTTGGGGAAGATGGGAAGTCAGAGCACCAGGGATGAGGTGAGTCATCTGAGAAGTTCAGCGCAGCATGAGGCTTTGTGGTCCAGGAAGTAAGCGGGGGTATATTACGGAGCCTAGAATTCTGTTCCTGTCAGCCTTGAACTCCCGACGCCCTGTACCCAATTCACAGCTGCAAGGGGCTGCAGGGAACCTTGCTGCTCACAGAGGACTGAAGGCAAGGATGCGCCAGAAGTTTCAATGTGGGGATTATTTTAGGTCATGGACTACAATGATTTAGCAAGAAATTCAGAAGACACCCTGACAAGTCCAATCTGTTTCTTCAACAACTTTGATATTGGCTGTGTCCCTCAGGCACTAAAGGAAGCAGTCTTTGTTCTCTGCCAGCATTTGCTTTGCCGAAAGCCAAAAGAGGAGATGAAAGTCAGACTTAAGCAGAAACAAGGAGTCCTGAAGCAGCATTTGAGCTTTCAGTCGTTCTCACCCTGATTTCTAGCACCCAGCTTCTCTTTCCAGGCCCATTACCACACCCTTCTTCATCAGGGCCGACTTGTGGATGAAAAGTACGGACTCGGAGACTGCTTTCAGCTCTGAGAATAAGATTCTGCTGATGGGAGCTCATCTTCCCTTGCTCTTCAGAGAAGGTTACAGCCCACCTCCTCACCATTCCCAGCGCAGACATCCCTATCCTTACGAAGCCTCCAGGCTGTCCCTCCTTCTGTCATTCTACACTTACATGTCCTTCAAGACCCTACTCAATTCAGGCCTCTTCTCTGCGCTGGAGGCAGACAGCCCTGTACTCAGATTTGGGCTCCAGTGCTTCCTAGCTGTGAAACCTTGGGCAAGTGACTCAACCTCTCTGAGCCCACTGTAAGACATGGACCCACTGGAGTCACCTCATAAGGCTGCTATGAAAACTAAAGGAGAACATGTGTGTTTGGTGCCTGGCATATTAGAAGTATCCACTAAATGTGTACTTTACCTGATGTCTGGGACTCTCCAATTACTCCAGACAAGTTTGCATCTCATCTGTTGCTAAAGATGAAAACCACAGGTCAGGAAGGATTTTAGCCCTCTAAATCATTTAAAAGAGGTCAGGTTTTTTCTTTTTTTAGTATTTAGGCAAGACTAGAGTATGTTCCTTTTTATTAGTATTATCATCATCGTGATTAATAAAATAGCATCAAAAACTATTATTTAATGAACACTTCTATTGCTCCATGTGATCTTTTCAACAGCTTTGTGGCAGGTCTTTTATTTGTGAAAATACCCCCAAATTTAGCAGCTTAAGGCAGCAAAAAATTTAATATACCTCCTGAATTTGTGGCCAAGGTATTTGAACGAGGCTCAGCAGGGCAATTCTCCTGCTCCGCAGCTACCCACTGAGGTTACTTGGGCTTTTGGTTGGTTGTCCTGGAGAATTCTAGTTCTCTCTTCTGGAGAATCCAGAACTACTATTCTCCATCCTGGAGAATCCAAGATGGCTTCATTCCCACCCCTGGTATGTAGGGACGGCTGGAAGAGTGAACTCTGCCGGGACAGTCGACTGAAACACCGACAGACGGCCTCTCCAGCTTGGTAGTTTCAGCATAGTCAGACTTCTTAAATGGCAGCTCGGGACTCCCAGCAAGTCAGGAAGGAGACGCTGCCCAGAAATGGCACAGTGTCACTTCTGCCATTTTCTATCAATCAAAGCACTCACGGAGCCCACTTAGATTCAAGGGGAGGGGACACAGACTTCATCTCTTGCTGGGAGGAGTGTTAAAGAATGTGTGGTCCTGTTTAATCAACTATTATTATTATTATTATTCTCATATTGCAAATACAGCCCAAGTTTCACAGTAGCTGTTTGACTTGCCCAAGGTCACACAACTAGTAGTGAAAGAACAATTCAGAAATGTCTAGCCCTCATGCCTACCCTCAAGTCTTAACCAGTCATTTGTGTTCTGTCTGTCTCTCTCTGTCTCTCTCTCTCACACACACACACACACAGAAGCACACACTCCAGCAGAGCTGGAAATGAGTGCTTATTCAAGCAGTTCTGTTACCTTCATGGAGGAGTGCTGTGGGAATTGTAATGGCAATCAGTTTCCCCACTGCAATTGGAAAGTTGGTTAATGTATTGGCACTAATACAGCGCCTCTTCCCATCACAGCAGAATTGGCTGTTACTGTTATAGTTGGATTATGGCCACTTCTCCCTCCTTTGCAAAATTTAAGTCTGTGATGTTCTCGTCAAGGGAAATGATGATGGAGTTACAGAAGGCCAGTGATTAAATTTGCTCGGCAACAATCCGTAAATAACCTACACGTTCCATTTGCCAGCTTTGATTTGGTCCCTAACTTCTACAAAGGGCTGACTTCCAGGTATTGCAATAGAAAATGAGCCAGGTGTCGGCAGGGGGCCATGGTGGCAGGGGGAGGAGAGGGAGAGCCCATGTGGGAGCCAGATTGGTCTCAGAACTTCAAGGAAAAGTGACAAGCAGATAGGCATCTTAAGAAATCTCACCAAAAAAATTTTAATTGGCTGTCCTCTTTCTTGCCCTTTTCAACTGTCTACCACACATCTCTTCCTGCCTCTGCCCACGCTGTGCCTGTGGTGGGTGTACTAGGACAGCTCACTTCTCTTCTACTGGAGTCTGATTGTGGAATCCAGACTCTTCTCTCCCTCACTGCAGGTGATTTCAGTGGAGGTAGGAGAGGATGAGGGAGGCCATTATTCCTGGATAATAAAGATTCCAGGAATCTTATTACTGTATGAGGATTCTCGTCAGTTTTTGTTCTCTCATTGTATAGAGGGGCCCCAAACTCTGTTCCAACTTACATAAAGAAAATGCATTCATACCCTTGCTCTAAATGCCACCAAACAGTTACCGGGTGATGAGAGAGAGTGAGGGAACTAAAGAGAGCTAGACTGAGAAAAGGGAATTTATGCCATCCAAAAAAGCATTGACAGAGAATGTCTGCCAGTTAGCACAGGTTCAATTCTATTCATAAAATAACAACCATGAAAAAAACCCCACAAAAACCAAGGACTTCACGAAATCCCTCCACTCACAATCTCAAATTTTCTTGGTCTTTTAAACGACGCTGCCCCTTTTGGCTTTGTTGTTTATTTTCTTTTTTCCTTTTTTTAATTAATTAATTTTTGGCTGCATTGGGTCCTTGTTGTTGTGCATGGGCTTTCTCTCTAGTTGCAGCGAGCAGGGACTACTCTTTGTGGCGCAGCACAGGCTCTAGGCGCGCAGGCTCAGTAGTTCTGGCTCGCAGGCTCTAGAGCGCAGGCTCAGGAGTTGTGGCACATGGGCTTAGTTGCTCCATGGCATGTGGGATCTTCCTGGACAAGGGCTCGATCCCACTGTCTGGGACACTGTCTGTCCCACTGGCAGGCAGATTCTTAACCACTGCGCCACCAGGGAAGTCCTTGGCTCTGTTGTTTCAAGGAAAGTTAATTCAGGTGAACATGCTTTCTTTAAACATAGATATATTGAGGTATGCTGGGGTTTTCTCCTACCATAAAATTTACCTGTTTTAAGTAGTACACAATTTAACAATTTTTAGTAAATTTACAGAGTTGTGCAACCATCACTACAATCTAACTGTAGAAATTTCTATCACACCACTTGTAGTCACTCCCCATTCACATGTCCAGCCTCAGGCAATAACTAATCTACTTTTTCTCTCTCCAGATTTGCCTTTTCTGGACATTTGATATAGACGAGATTATAAATATGTGATCTCTTGTGCCTGACTTCTCACTTAGCATAATGTTTTTCAGGTTCAACTGACAGGTTCAACATCATGTATCAGGATTTCATTCTTTTTACTGCAAATTGTATTACACTGTACAGATATACCACATTCACCAGTTTATCCATTTATCCATTCACCAGTCAATGGACATGTGGGTTGTTTCCACTTTTTAGCTATTATGAACAATGCTGCTATGGACATTTATGCGCACGTCTTTGTGTAGACAAGAGTTTTTATTTCCCTTGGGTAGAGACCCAGGAGCGGAATTCCTCGGTGATATAAAATATCTATGTTTAACGTTTTAAAAAACTGCAGAACTATTTTCCAAAATGGCTGCACCATTTTACATTCCTGGCAGCAATCTATGGAGAATTCAAATTTCTCTACATCCCCACCAATGACTGCTACTGTCTGACTTTTTTTATTATAGCCACTCTCTGGTATGTGAAGCAGTATCTCATTGTGAGGTAAAAAGTCTTAAGACTCTCAGATAAATACCTTTAATATTACTGCCATAAATCAGGAAGATCAAAAATTTTCACATTTTAATGAAAACATCTGTCTCTTTTCTAAGCACTTAGAGACTCAAAGTAGAATTTTACAAACTTTGTTTGGGGGTTAATTCTAGTTTTCTTAGCAAACAGGTCAAAGACTTATGCTTAATGAATAGACTTAGATCTTATTTCGGGTGTTATTGGGACATGTTAAACAAGTATCCTTTGTCTATCACTTAAAACACATCTCATATATACGGGAAATGTTATAGTATCTCCTACCACTTCCTACTCAACATGCCCATAACCCCTTGTGTTCTTTTCTCATATCTTGTAATACTCAGTAAGACTGTAGGCAGACTTCCATTCTGGGTAACTGGTGGTCATTCAGAAAATATTTGAGCAGGCTGAAGAAATGCTATAAGGTGATAGCAGCATTATTTACAATAGCCAAGATATGGAAGCAACCTAAGTATCCATCAACAGATGAATGCATAAAGAAGATGTGCTGTGTGTATGTATACATACACACACACACACACACACACACACACACACATTTACATATACATATATATACACACATACCACATCTGGAATATTACTCAGCCATAAAAAGGATGAAATTTTGCCATTTGCAGCAACACGGATGGACCTGAAGAGCATTATACTTAGTGAAGTAAGTCAGACAGAAAAAGACAAATACTGTATGTTTTCACTTACATGTGTAATCTAAAAAGCAAAACAAATGAAGGAACATAACAAAACAGACTCACAGATACAAAGAAAAAACTAGAGGTTGCCAGAGGGGAAAGGGACGGGGAAAGAGGCAAGATAGGTAAAGGGGATTAAGAGTTACAAACTAATAGGTATAAAATAAGTTACAAGAACATAACATACAGCACAGGAAATATAGCCAATATTTTATAAAAACTTTATATGGAGTATAATCTATAAAAATATTGAATCACTATGTTGTAAATGTGAAACTAATATAATATTGTAGATCAACTATACTTCAGTTTTTTTTAAAAAAAGGTAATACCTAAAGGAAAGCCCCCCCCACCATGAATGAAAAGCAGCATCCTTACAATAGGAAATCATTAATTAGGAAACTGATTGAGAAAGACAGGTAAAGCTAACCAGCAATAATGGAGATAGGAAGGATTAATTTTAATCAGACCATTGTACAGAGGCTCAAATTTTATCAGATTTGAGCCAGTATGACCTCACACTGGTAAGATGGAAACAAAAGCTCATTTTTGTTGAACATGCAGCAAGAAAACTGGTGAATGACGTAACAGTATTATCTGCAATACTCATGCACATAACAAATATTGCTGTGTCTTTGTCAGTTTAGGGTGACCAATTGTCCCAGTTTGCTGGGGCTGAGAGGTTCCCCACAATGTAAGACTTACAGTGCTAAAACTGAGAGTCCCAGAAAAACTGGTTAGTCACCCTACTTGTCATCAAACATGGAGGTCTGTGAGGAAAGCAGATGAGAAATTTTGTGGAAAAGTCTACACAACTGAATACCTGAGATTTTGTGTTTTAACTCTTCTAGTAATTGGCTTAGACCCTGAGGTCTAAGTCAATTGGCCCCTCTGACCCTGAGGAGTATGAAATAGGATATCTCAAAGAACTTTTCTAACCCTGGTATTTTATAATTCTTTAGATGCGTATGGTTATAAATACAACTGTTTTATTTTGCTGATCCATAATCCACAGCCAGTAGAGTCAGGAAAAAATGTATTTAGGTATAGGAATATGATATTCAAATTCAGAATTTTGCCACTACTGACACTTTAAGGATATTAATTAATAAATCGTCTGGTGCACCCCATGCTTATTTCCACCTCTTACAACTCTGTAAGAGTGAATGACATTATTCTATTAAAATACAAAATACAAATCTTTTTTGGTACTGGAATTTCTCAAAGAACCCAAATTCTAATCCCAAGAGGTTAAAACTTTTCTCATGGGATTCAAAACAGACTCTGGCTTTAATTTCAGAACTTAGCACAGCACTTTATCACAGTTCCTGCCACACTGAAGAAGCCTAATAAATATCTGTTGAATTCAAATGAACTAATGAATCTTTGGCTTTATTTTAAAGTTAATACGCCCAGAAGAGCTGGGGAAGGTTTTCCTGTCTGCTCATCTTTTCACTTTTCAAAAGGTTACAATCAGAAGAAGTAACTAACACTGGGTTTATAAGCATTCAGTGGTGAAATGTGTTTTAAAATATCTCATAAGTAATAATGCAATATACAAACGTACCACATTAATGTGTTCTACTAGAAAAAGAAAAAGACACTGAGTTTATAGACACTGGACTATACAGTCATTCAAAACTCAATGATTTATATGAGTATTCAGTGGAGCTCTGAATTTTCATTCTGAGAACCATAGCAGTTTTCAGAGATTATAAAAATCTCCGATTATTTGAATGTATCTATGTGCAAAAGTAAGATTAAAGAAATACAATGCTGATACAGCTTAATTTCATCTAAACCCAGAGATTTAAGATATGAAATGCAGTTCAAAACAACAATAACCCCAGATAAAAACAACAAACAAACAAACAAACATACACACACCACCACCACTACCACCCCACCAAGTAATTACATAGGGAGAAATTTGATCCAAACTTCAAAGTCAACTCAGAAGATAGACTCTTTACTTTTTAAAGCAAATGGTATTTATTTTGTTATGTACCCAGGACTTCTCAACCTTTGCGCTACTGACAGTCTGGCTGGATAATGCTTTGTTGTAGGGGGTTGACTGTGCATTGTCAACCCACCAGCTACTAACAAACACCCCCAAAGCTCCCCTCTCGGTCCCTTGTTGTGACAAAAAACAAGACATTTCTAGACACTGCCAAATGTCCCATGGTGGGCAAAATCACCCAGCTTGGGAACCCCTGATCTAACCTGAGGGTATATGAACTAGCTCTGAGAAATATAATAAATAAGACCTTGAGATTTATAAAGTTTCTATGTCAACTATTCTGTAATAGTTTACACGCTTACCTACAATTATTACTCATCATAAAATAATGTCACTTTTGCCCTTAAACAAAATTAAGACTTTCTGCCCATCCCACCCCTATCCCTTGGAATTAATGTTGTTTCTTTGACCCTTGTTCTCTCTTGTAGTTCAAATGCAGCTTTGTTTACCAAAGTCACATTTGGAAAGGCATCCAACTGTAACAAGCAGTCAGGCCTTTTGGTAATGTTTGCTATTTCAAAAGGTTAGCTTGTCAAATTTTAAACACTTCTCTGATACTGAAACTTCCCATCATTGTGTGTTAGTTTCATTCATTTCCATGAAGCTTCTACTAAGAAAGGAACATTTATTCCTTGCAATAAGCGAAAGATATATATTTTTTTATTTTCAGTGTGTTTGATAAAATACATGAGAAACTGAGGCAAGGTAGTTTCAAGAGCTTCTCCAAAACAATGAGAATTAGTGAATACAAACATTTCCTGAAATATTATAAAGATCTGTGGCTTTTTCTCCTCCAATAAACCCCCTCATTCCTATGCATGATTGATTGATGTCCATTTACCAGAAAGAGTTAAATGAAATTAAGAAAAGTTTATTAAATATAAGTAATATCTAAAGTATGACAGCTTCAACCTCACCTAGCCAACTGCATACTAGACAACTTCTCTCAAAAACGTTAGTGTCTAAAATTCAACCTAGTCAAAGATGAAGAAATCACCTGTCCCCTCCAATACTTGCCTCTTTTCTGAATTACTTAACTCAGTGAATGCACCCCTATTCCTTCTCACTCAAGATAGAAACCTCATAATTGTATGTATTTCTTATATCATCTGTCTTTCCATTCCGCTGCCATGAATTTAGTCTAGGTCTCATATTTACTTTCTGTAATGTTGAGAAAATTAATAGTGTCCTGTTATGCGCTGGGTTGTGTCCCCCCCACCCAGATTCATATGTTGAAGCCATTAACCCCCAGTACCTCAGAATGTAACGGCATTTGGAGAGAGGGGCTTCAAAGAGGTAATTAAGTTAAAAAGAGGCCTCTAGTAATGGCCCTAATTCAATATGACTGGCGTCCTTATAAAAAGAGGAGATTAGGACCCAAAGGGATGCCAGGGACATGTGCACAGAAGGAAAGGCCATGTGAGGACACAGAGAGAAGCAGGCCTCTACAAGCCAAGAAGAGACACCTCGGAAGAAACCAAACGTGCCAGCACCTTGATCTTGGACTTCTAGCCTACAGAACTGTGAGAAATAAATTTCTGCTATTTAGCTCCTCAGTTTGGAGATTGCAACTGAGGCATGTACAGGCAGCCACCACACTCCTCACCCCTAGGATCTAACTTCCGGGCTCAATATAGACTTCAGTTCTGCTTCTGCTATCCCTCTGCTCACAAATCTAGCTGTTATCATTAGGCTGACAGTAATCTGGTAACCTAATATAGTGCTATCATTGTGTTCAATGCTCTGAACACTGAGATGAACAAGAAAACAACATCATCCTCAAGAACCTCAAAAATTCCTAGAGCCACCCAAGTGTGGTGAGGATGTGAAGCGACCAGGACCCTCATTCACTGCTGGTAGGAGCAGAAGTAGCAACAACTCTGGATGTCTGTTCGGCAGTATTTACTCAGGATGAACTTATCCATATCCTGTGGCCCAGCAAGTCTACTCCTGGGTATATACCCAACAGAAATATGTGTATGTGTCCTTCAAAAGATCCATGCAAGAAATGTTCAAGGCAGCACTGCTTGTAGGAGCCAAAAACAGCCTAAGCACCCATCAAGAAAGAATAAATTGCATAATCACATGGTGGAAAAATATACAACAATGCAGATGAATAAATTAAAATGAAGTATGGTACTTATGGGTGGGTCTTATAATGTTGAGCATAGGATGCCAGTCTCAAAAGAGGCTATGTAGTATGATTCCATTTACAGAAAGTACACAAAAGGCAAAATGAATCTAGAAGACAGGAGAGTAGGTATCCTTGAGGAGTAGCTAGAAGGAGGCATGAGAGAGGCTCCTGGATTGTTATTTCTTTTTCGTATGGCTTTACACAGGTGTGTGTTAGGTTTGTGAAAATTTATAACATGCATACTTTTCTGTTTATATTATATATTTACATTGCATTGTATATTTCACTGTTATATTTGATTTCCATCCCACTGCCATGAATCATATATATATGATTTGCTATCATATTCCAGCAAAAAGTTTATAAAAATTAAAATTCCAAAATCCCAATATAAATTAGTGGAAGATCCCAGATCTATTTCCATGATTTATTAATGCAGAAACTGAGTTTGCTTTTTCCTGAGATTTCCCCAGCTTCCAACTAAAACTGTCAAAGTCCTCTACAGCCAGCTGCATGAATATACAAAGGTTCCTGGAAGCAAAAATAAGTAGGAAATGTCAGAACACTCATATTGCACTTCCTGCCATCCCCTTTTACTGACTTAAAGAAAAAACGTTGAGAACCCCAAACTGAAATTCCCCCTTTCCATCTTCAATGCTCTAAAATCACAATCTTAAAAAGCATAATTTCAGAGAGAGACAGGCGCACCAGCAGGTGCCATTTCTAATTCCTCAGGCTACCATCTGCGCAGAGTGCTGAGAGATAAAAGCAGTGATGAGAGCATTCTTTCCCCAATTTCATATTCATGGAATTTGTTGTTACTTAACTTTTCACGAATCGTTAGACTGAAGTACCTCTCCATTTCCCTCCCAAATACTGTCATTTGACCTGGTATCCAGCTTAATACAGCCTCTGCTTTTGAACAGATTTCCTCACAAGTGGCAATCTCTAATAGGGTCATGTCGAGAGGCAACCTAACTGCATGCTACCTAGTGCACGGTAATGTGATGAGGGCAATTTCAAATGGCATTCAATCAAAAAATCTGAAAGTTTTATTAGGTGAGGTTGGGGGCTTTCTCATGTTCAGATGAGGCTCACTGCAGCTCGACTTTGACATTTTCAACTAAGATTTCAAAGGACTGAATTTTTTAAAGTGTACACGTACTCAATGGTCCACATTGCCGTACGGATCAAATAGTTGGGCGTGTTTGTAAAATACTGAATGCAAATTCCTTTTCTTCTTCCCAATAAATACAATAGACCACTTGCCACTTAATCATCAATATGGAGGCTCTCTAAATGTGTGAGATAAGTTAAATATTAAACCATAAGATCAAAATTTGGGTGTTGCTGGGAAAAAATACTACTTCTGGGTTGCTGTTCAAAATATGCACCCGTATTCAGTTACTGCATACCCCCTTTTTCAGGATAGAACTGCTTGTGTAAGAAATGAGTCCCAGAAAGAATTGGCGGGGGTGGGGCTGGGCTGAAATTGCTGGTCTTCTCCAATCCTTTGGCAGTTAAAAGGATAGAGTCCTGGATTAATAGGAATATATGCTGAAATAAATAAGCCACAGGCCTTTGTTGAGGTAGGGGAGATGATGATGGATAGTTGCCTTTTCTGAGCATAAAAAAGTTCAACCAAAACCAGTTATAACTTTTCAAGAAATTCACGGCCCTGAATAGTCTAGGCAAAAACAAAAATGGTACAAAGTTGGGATTAAGTCATTATTCTGGAATGAAGCATTTTAAAGATAGGGACCCCCTGAGAAGTGTGAGTCATCCTGACCTAAGTGGAGTAAGATTGTTAAGGTATTAGGTTTAGTCTCTCTGTATCTTTTCCATTCAGGTGACCCAACACCAAGCCAGGCTGAGAATTCCTACTGCAACTTAAGACAATAATCCAGATTTCTACTTGCCTTGCTTCTACCATCAATTTCTTTAGAGAAAGGAAGAAGAAAGGATGAGGGCATTACACAACTCCTAGTACCGTTTTAACCTCCACTGGGTTCTTACTACAGTTTTTAATGGTTCCTGGCTATTCTGCCAGCCTTGACTCCCCTTCCCATCAACTAATCCATGTAGAGCTAACATGTGGCTCATCTCAACTTTGGACTTTGTTCTTCAGACATCCATACTTATTCGTTTTTTTGGTTCTTTTATTATAAAAGGAATTATTATTATGTAATTGTTAAACATTAAGTAACTACAGGAAGGAGAGGAGAGATTTTTCTCTATTTCCAATAAACAAACCACATATTATCATTTTGGTAACTACCTTTCTATTTTTCTTTCATATATAATCTTATAGTAATTAGATAAGTTTATTAAGTAAGTTTATTAAGTTTATTAAGTTTATTAAGTTTATAAGTTTATTAAGATAAGTAAATTAGATATAGTAATTAGATAATTAGATAAATTATAGTAATTAGATAAGTTATATAAAATTTTACCCAATAATCAGAAATACAGTTGAGAGTATTTCAAGACATGCAACAATCTGGAAGCTCAACACTGAAATCTCAACAAAGGTCTCTAAGTTTTTTAGGCTTGGTATTACAGGTTTCCTCCACTATCTGAAAAAAGAGCTTTCCTGCGAAAACTCTGATAAGCTGAAATGGCATAAAGCAAAGAGGCATTATTAAAACACATCTTGCTAATGGATGCACGAAATAAATCGAGATAAAGCACAGATGTACACAGATACAGGTCAAAGCTATGGTGGCTTGATGCTGAGTGTGGTTTCTGGGGAAGGAGCTTGGCGGGGCCACTCCCGCTATTCAGAGTGGGGTGCACTGCCTCTAAAATGACTCCCTGCAAAACAAACACTGAACGCTATTTTCACTTTTTGCCTTTTTTTATAAAAGCAAAAATTATCTTCGAATAGTTCTGTTAGCATAAACAGGTACTAATGTAGGTCCTTCATAAAAGCCAAGTGGCACAAAGCAAACCTGAAAAGCAGTGGATACCTATATAATATAATGGAACCCTTCTTCTTTAATGAGCCTATAGTCATTGGCTATCAGGTCTTAGTTCAAACCATCTCCACAGTCCTTTCCCTGCAATTGAAATTCAGGAATCAGGTAGATATCAGAGCAAAGAAGCTCTAAAATCAAGTTCAAGTAGGTTCTAGAGAGCTCTTCCCTCTGTTTGCCCTGCCCATATTCCTCCCTTCCACACAAAAGGATGACACTGGTCCACGAATATTCAGTTTTCCTTTCTGAGGATGTTATTTATCCCTGGATTCTGAGCCTGTGCTGCTCTGGAATGCCTGATCCTGACTTCCTCCCTCTTCCTAACCTAACTTTCCTTTCCCCACAAAGCCCAAAAATCACACACAAAAAATAAAAGATAGTGAGGGCAGAAGAGAAAAGGGATAAAGGAACAAGGAGGTAGGGAGAAGTGATCAACATTGAGAGATTCCAGCCTAGAATCTTTTGAGTCTTGGGAAAACCTTTCTGTATGCTCAAGAATAAAATGACATTTATTTAACTAGGTCTTGTGTTAATGAAAAGGGAATGTATATCCTCAAACAACTGGACTGAAACACCAGCTCACTTTCTAGTTTTTTTTTTTAATTGAAAATTATTAGTAGTATCACTTGATTTACTTTTACTGTTCATAACCAACATCATGAGAAAGCTCCGATTTCAAAAGTTAATGGAAACAGAGAACGACTTCAGATTTTTTTTAAATTGCTGGCACCCTATTAAGCAAGTAGCGATATCATGAAATATTGGTGTCTGCCACTGCTGTTTGTTCAATAGACCATGCCTCCATTTTGCTTTATTGTTTATGCAGAACATTTTGACTTTCGGAGAGAAGAGATTTTTTCACAAATGCTATTAAAAATGCTTTGTGAGGCAAGATTATTTGGAGCTGCCAAACTAAAAGTGTGGCTTCGAGAATCAGTTAAGCATGGCTTAAAGAACCTAAAACAAGTATTCTATCACCCCAAGCATGGCAACAGTCTCTGGATGATATCCCTCAAAAAGGTGAATTTTAAAATAATTAAGCCTGCTTGTGTAATGGAAACCAAGTTCTGAGACATGTGGGATCCAGTGCTTTGTTAGAATGGTGGCCTTGCAATGAACAGATGTCATGTGGTTTTTACGGTCTGGTGTAGAAGGAAAGATTATGACACCTCTTGAGAGGGGTTCATCAGCCATTAATCCCTGAGCACACATGCCCCCCTCCCTTCCAAGCACCCACCATAACATTCAAACACACTGCCTATCAAATTTCACAGTACAGATCACTTTTCAAAGCACAAATACATGCTTACAAATATCCATTCATCATCGTCACATATTTCTACATAATGTTTTCTTCAATATACAGACACGTGAAAGCTCAAAGCACCTAGGAATTTCTTCACATATTCTTTTATAAAGCCAGGAAGTAAGTGTCCTGACCGACATGATGAAATCTTGAGGTCAACTGATTGTTTCTAGATCTCACAGCAAAATCAATACAGAACTAAGTTTGTTTCAAATCTCAGTTTTCTTCTGCCAATCCTTGTGCTACCCAGTGAGGCCTGCAAAAAAGCTTAGGTTATGTAAGTGATGGGTTGCATTTCTCTTACTTACTGGCCAGTGATTCCCTCACCACCTTGTGCCCATTCTCATGCCTACAATAAGCGAGAACTGACGGTATCAACTCCCCATTTTGCACCAAGTATTTTTTCATATTTTATCCCACTGAATCTTCAAAACAAATCTATAAGGTAGAAACTGTGGTCTCCATCTTATAAGTGAACTCACTAGAGCTAAAGCATAAAATGATGTAATGTAATAAAAATTATTGGGCAGGAATTCAAGTATCGATTTGCCTAAATCCAAAACCTGTGCTCCTTCATCAGGCTATGGCAAGAGGTTTAATATCTTCCCTTTTCCAAAGAAGTGTTTATAACACTTTCAGAGTAACTCATGGTGGCTATCATGCCATATGGAAATTTCCTAGCAAGTGGCTCTGCAGGTGCTTTCAGGGCCTCAAGCTTGAGGACGCATTCATTCTCATTGGGAAGAAAAGGTCTCTATAGGTTGGTGTTAGGGACTTGAAGATGCTAACTGCAGAACTTATATTCTTCCTCTTCTAAATATGCTAACCAATCAACACGAGGATTAAGATACAGTATTTATTTCAACATATAGTATCGTCTTTGTTATTCTGTTATATACTTTGCTGGTTATCTATCCATCATCTATTCTCCTCTTCCCTCTTCCTAACAGAAGCTCAATTTTGTTCAGTTAGCATGTCTCCTTCACACCATCTCAGAAGGATAAGTGGACTCACCCTACTCAAGGAGTGGTTGCAAATAGTCTAAGAGTTATTCTACCCTTTATTAATGATTGGTTAAGGAATGTTCATAAACCACAATTAAGGCCATTGAGACTGCTCTGATAAGAGGAATATTTCCCACTTTACGAGGAAAGACAAGAAAATAGGGAAAACATAAATGGTACCCCTGTTGACATTGGCAGACACTGGATGCACTCGGTATTTTTGTCTAATTATAATTACATGTTGGGGGGGGGAGTACTTGGACTATTTATCAGAGAGAGAGCTTGGATTAGTTATCAGTTAGAATTAATCACTCTCTAAGTGCTTTTCTTCCAAAGACAGTTCCTTTGAATTAATGGCTATTTGGGTATTGCCTGAAAGATGTTCTCAGGAGGAAAATTAGACTCGCCTGAAAAATTAAATCTCTTTCCTTCACAAATAATGGGCCTTCTACTGAAACCATAGTTTCCATATCAACTGGCTTTATGGTCCTTCACTAATGCTTCGGAACTGTGCAGGAAGTCACTTTTCCATGCTGACTTCCACAGAATATGATATTATGGTGAACTTGTTGCCTTTTTAATGTTCAGATAAGGTTCCAAATGCCTCTCAGGGTAAGTGCTGATTCTGAGCCAAACTGGAATCAAAAGTTGTCTCTCTCTGCTCTATTCGGAATTTGCAATTATTAGTTTAAACGGATGCCATGTATTCAGGAGAAAGAGCCAAGGCACAAGATGCTACAGATGGGAACTTCTTGAGATAGGAGAGTGGACATTATCCATGGATTCAAGATAGTAGGAGAAGATCTCTTTGCAAAAATCACTTGGGTTTGCCAATATTGAAGGCATCAAAGAAATATGGTATAACTGAAAAATACTGTGAAATTAGGTTTCGAGTGCCATTTACTCACTGTGGAACTTGGGTAGATTCATTTTTCTGACCCTCAATTTTTGCACGTTAATTAAGCATATCAATATTCAGCAGAAATCTTTAAAGAGTCTATCTAGGTGGTCAGCCATCTTCCCTACAGGGTCAGTTTCATCTTCGTCCTTTTATTTCCTTATTTGTCATGTAGACCAGGGCTTCCATAGCTCCCATCCACTAGCTGCCCCTGAGCCTGGGAAGTCAGACACAGCAATACACAACACCACAAACAACATTCATGTTTTGCTTTAGTTTACAAAATGCATTCACATACATTTTCAAGTTAGTCATCATAACAATCCCACGAGACTAGTAGTATTAAGACACCTACTCTACAGACAGTGAAAATGAGACTCAGGATGTTGAAGCAAACTTCCCAAAGGCACTAAGCTAGGAAAAGGCAGATCAGGATAAAAATCTAGTCTGCTTGACAAAAATCTTGTGTTCTCCATGGGAGCCTGGAAGTCAAGAGAACCACTGTGGAAGCAGCTTCTGCTATAGACATTTCTGCTTGCTCTGCAGCTGGTTAGGGCATGCATCCCACTGCATGTCCTGGGTACTGGCTTCTGCAAAAATGAGCTATCTCCCACTAGAGCTACCTGTGAGCTTATGTCTCCTTCCCCAGTGGCAGCCAACAGCCCATGAGAGACAAGTTCAGGGATATAAATTTCTGTCCCCATGCCTGAAGATGGGACTATTGGTGGTGTTACTTACACTCCAGAGCTTCCTGTGCAATCAGACTGAGGCTAGACTTGAAATGAACTCACATCTTTGCCTAGCTTCTTTCCCCACCCTACCCTGCTTGGCTCATTCCCTTGCAGAGTCCCCTGAGAGCGTGCTTTCATAAAACAGCTGCACAAGTAACTCCATCCCAGGATTTGCTTCAAGAGAACCCAATCTCAGGCAAAAATGGACTCTATCTTTACGGTACCTGGGATTATATCCTGGTTTCACTACTTATTAACTGCGTGATCTTGGGGAAATTATGTAACTGCCCTAAGCCTCAGTTTCCCCATTTGAAATACAAAGATAACAGTAGGATCTACCTATTAGGATTACTGACAGTCTAAACTGTGGTAATCAATGATAAAAGCTTCTCTCCATGCCTGGGAAATAGTAAGCACTTAATAAATGTGTGTTGGTATTTATCATGATTATCATCATTATTGTAATTCTCACAACATCCCCAATCCATGCTAGTCCTTTGAAGATACAATTTCCTTAGCCCTACTGAACTGGGATGCTGGATGTAGGAAAAAATATACAGAAGAATAGCATATGCAGTGGTGGCAGCCAGGGAATTTCAACAAAACGGGGATTAAACCAAATGATATACTTTAAGAAACATCTAGACTTCCTGATTCCACTCATTCAAATCAATTTAGTAGACATTTATCGAGTGCCATGTGCCAGGAACTGAGGTAGTTTCTAGCCATCCGAGAAGGGAATCTATTTCCCTCTTGACAAGCTGACGCTACAGGAAGGGGGAAGGGTTTTCATTTTGTGATGCACTAGTAATCCCCTCAAGTATTGCATACATAAATGTATAAATGTTGGCTATTAAGTCATAATACATTTGAAAGTCTCAGATAATTGCCCAGGAGGTGAAATAAACAGGCTTGGGGATAAATCTAGTTGTAATATAATTGTTAGTTATATAAGCTTTTAATGGATTATATTTTTAAGTACTATTACTTGTAAACTTTTGCTTTTAGCAAATTAGGTATCATTTGAACACACTGGCTGATGCCTAATGCCGAATAAGAATTAGAATTATATTTTGCTTGTTATGTAAGTAAATAATCTTGTTGCATGCCTGTTTAATGCTTGCGAAAACCATTCCAAACAACCTCTTTAGAATAAGAGTCTAATTACATATTTATCATTAAGATTACAGTGAGCTAATTGCCTTGGAGATATCTTTATCTCTCTTGCAGCTTGCTTAATCCTAATGCATGTTTTCAATAATCATTTGTTATTTAATTAACTAATTAACAAACAATACCTGTCCTATGGAAAATCCTAAATTAAACACTTGAGGCTCTTTAATTGAATGCTCAATAACCCAATATAGTCCTTAATATTAGAACTTTTAAATATTGCAAAGATTCTATTGAATCCCATATTAGTTTGCTTCTGTTATCTTTAGGGCTTAATTGGTATAAAAAGGGCAGTTGATAATACACAAGGGGTAGCCAGCACAGCAAGGCTCTGATGAAACAGAAAATATCCATTAATTGCTGCTGAACAACAGCCAAAGTTGGCCAGTCACACCAACCCGCAACAAAGGCAGACCATTCATTTAGATACAAATGTCCTTGCCCCATGAAATTAAGAAGCATACTTTGGGAGGTAAGCACATACGGGCCCCAAAGTCAACAGTTCCTGATGCAAAGCAGACACACCTGATATCTTGTCCCCCCTGCTCTCCTCTGTCCTTCTTTGAACTCACTGGGAGGGCAGTATTTTCTTCTATGGGTATAGTGTTTATAGGAAACCTCGAGAGTATTCCTTTGTACTACATCCCCCCATACTGTTTTTCACGTCTCCAGCCTAGCCCTCCCTCATTTAACTTTGAAAATGCTGCTAGAAATAACTTTCGAAAACGCAAATCTAATTATTAACTTCCCAATAATGGTTTCCCACCATTTTCTAAGGATTGCTTTCTAGCATCTTTGATGTTAGCAACTCTCCCAATTCTAATCCCTCATTTCTTACTGATTTCCTGATGTGTCCAGCTACCACTTCCTGTACCTTATGCTCCATTAATATTTACTATATGCCACTACCTTAAGTTTTCATGCTCATCTACTTTGTGCATTATCTGCTCATCTCCCTGGCTGTCCTACTCATTCTTCAAGGGTGCATCTTTCAAAGAATTACCTGCTCTTAAAACCTGTAGTCAGACTTAAAACCATCTCTTCCCATGTTTCCTATATTATCTACGTTATATAGTACATACCAAATTGTATTGTAATTTCTTGTATGTGTCTCTCCCAACTTAGGCTATGGAATAAGATGTGAATAATTAAAAGCATGCATTATACGGTCCAGGAAATACTGGTTCAGATTTCTGTTTCACCACTATCTAAGTTTAGAGGGAAAATATTTAACTCCTTCTATCCTCAGTTTTCGTATCTGTAAAATGGAGAGAAAACTTGTACTTCTCTCATAAGGTTATCGTGAGAACTAAATGGCGTAACGCATATGAAGTGTCAATAACAATGGTAAGTGATAAATCATTGTGAGTTCATTTTAATGTTATTGTGTACACTTAATATTGTATTTCTTGTGCCCAATACAGCTGTGACACACTGTATGTGTATGCACCCAGTAAATGTTGCATGGGTGATTGCATGAATAAATAACTGTATGAATGCTTGAAACAGAGAGAGAAACACTTTGAAGTAATCTAGAAGTTTGTGTTTCTTGTTTTTCGTTTTTGTATGATGGTTTAAAGTTCTTTCTCTCTTTCTTCTTCATGGCTTTAACTGATTATACAACCTGTAGTTTTTATTGTTACTGTGAATGGGATCTTTTCCCCCAAAAAAGGAATGAATTCTAAAACATCATTGGTCTGGCACAACTGTATTTCTATTACATTTTCAAACCAATTTCCAGACTAAATGGTAATAACATATTCCTATTGCAAATTTTCCTCAAATACGTCTGTAAGTTCAATGCTTTTCCAGTCAAAATCTCAACAAGGATTGATAAGCTGATTTTTTGAGGTATAATTGACATGCGCCATTGTATTAGTTTCAGAGATAAAACATAATGATTTGATATTTGTATATATTGCAAAATGATCACAATAAGTCTAGCTAACATCTATCACCATATATAGTAACAAAATTTCTTTTTCTTGTGATGAGAATTTTTAAGATGTACTCCCTTAGCAACGTTCAAATATGCAATATAGTATTATTAACTATAGTCATCATGCTGTATATTATTGGGTTGGCCAAAAAATTTCGTTCGGGATTTTCCGTAACATCTTATGGAAAAATCCGAACGAACTTTTGGGCCAACCCAATACATCCTCATGACTCATTTATTTTATAACTGGAAGTTTGTATCTTTTGAACCCCTTTACCCATTTCTCCCACCCCCTACCGCCCACCTCTGGCAACCAAATATGCAAGTTTTTATAGATATTTGAAATTATGTCCTCCAGCAAAGGGATCAGTATGTTTCCATGTGGCCGTAGAGGGAGATCCATGACCATGAAGTAAATCAATAGAGAGGGAAAGATAGGTTGAATGTTAAAATTTTCTTAAAAATTGAATGTATTTAAGATCTAATGAGGTTTCTAATTTTCCCTTTATTTCATGTGTTCAAGCAGAGGTCAAACAATAAAACTGTTGGAGGACTACAGATTAGGGTCTGTATTATAGGACACCAAATGCCCTTATGTCTTTATGATTCTGTGACTCTATTTGAAGTTCATAGCACCCTATATGTTTTACAAAAGTGCATGTGTTCACTGTTCTATTGGCTGTAGCATTCATTCATTCATCTCCTATACTGCTCAGTGTTCAAAGTTATTGCATCATTGTTAAGATTCCAATGAACCTCCTTTTAAGTTTTCTTAGTGACTCATTTCAGGGAGCAGCAGCTGTAGTGACACTACAGCTACATTTTGCTTGCATTGTCTGTAGATTACAAAATTCTTGGGAGGAATCTGAGCTTCTGGGCTGTGTAAAGCAGACACAAGAAAGGATGCATATTAAGACCTTGCCTTTGGCCCACCTCGTTCCTAACAAAATATTTTCAATGTCTGTTTTCAAGTTTTGATAGTGTTGTTTACATTTGGGGGCTTTTTTTTGTTCTTCCAGAAAATGAAATTCAAAATCTCCCAAGTTTGGCCCAGCAGTAATTTGATATAACTTTCTAACAATAATTTGATGTAACTCTTTTTTTTTTTTATGGTTAGGCTGAAACATTAGAAAATTAGTAGCTTAGAAAATATTATCAGTTGCAAACGTCATGCTTGGAAGGTGATGTACACAGTAAATGAAAACCATCCACCTCAACTTGAAAACATTGGGGACACAGAGCCCTGAGAGATGGCTGTCCATAGCGGGCTCCTCCCGGGAAGCACTGTGTCCTAAACTGACCCTCACCACTTTGTATTTATTATTACTATCTATAAGATAAACGCTAAAGTCACTGCCTTTCAAAGGAAGAAGCAGTAGCTTCCATCCCTCTTCATATCGACCCGCATTTATAAAAATAAAAGCCCCATAGATAGTCTGAACTTATTTCAAATTAACATTATGCTCCAAAGTTTTGCTGCAAATGTTCATAATTTACCTGTCAGAGATTGTGAAAGACATCATTATAATCCCAATCAAAGAATTTTTTTTGCTTGTTTAGAATGATTTCTCTGAGTTTCAATAACGTTTTTGTTAAATCACATAGGGTGAGGAATAATAATACGATATCACTTAATTGAATATGTCATCATGACAGGAGGTACAATACTCCATTTAAAACACAACAGAGCTTGCTGGCTACCAAGTTGGATTAACTGCCCTCATTATGTACATAGTCTGCATTTCCCTTCGCCTGTTCCACCCTCACCAGCAACCCAGCTCCACCGAGCTGGTGAAATCCTGTATTTCAAATTAGCTGTGAGCTTTCCATTCGTAAGCCTTTCTGCACTCAAACTGCTGGTACTATTTCAAACGCCAAGAGACTGAGCAGAATTCTGAAAACATACATTGAAAGCTATTTTTTAAATAATTTAGCATAAGGATCACAGCCTTTTCACCAAGGTAGCAATTAAGTCATCACTGCTGCTGGTCCTATAAAAATTGACTGGGCCTGTTTTTATCACCCATACCTTCTAAACTGCTTTCCTGTACAATCTGACACCAAAGTCAGAAATCACGCAGTGAAAACTGGTACCAGGAAAAGAGAAGAAAGGTCATTAAATAAAACTCGTATTTTTTAATATGTTCCACTGATATTAACCCTGCAGAAAACGACCAGGCAGGTAATGTTTCAGGTACCCATGTAATTACCATTGCTAAAGACATTTGTCCAATCAAACATAATTTTTCCTATTTAACCAGGAAAAATACACTAACTTGTACTTCAGGGACATCTCAATTTTCAGGACAGCTCAGCTGGGAAGACCTTTTCTTGCCTGTTTTTAAAAAATTCTTAATTTGCCTATGAGCAATATTTATACACACCAGCCTCTCTGACATGTCAAATCTCCCACCCCACTTCCCCTCCTCTGCTCCCATGAATGTCTCTGTCCTATTGTATAACAAACTTCCTCTGGAGAACCTGCTTATTATCCTGGCAGGTGTTGGGCTCTTTTTATTCCATGGCTGCAGCTCTCCATTTTTTAAGTTAAGCTCTGTGGCTTTCAGAGAACAGTCAGCAAAGAACATCAGCTGAGGCCTGGAGCCTGGCCCTCACGCTTGGGTAACTTCCAGGGAGAGCTCCAACTCTGTCCTGACATTTCCAAGCACGTGATTCTCTTGCAGCACTGGTGCAGGTAAGAGGAGGGCTGGGCCCTGGGCACTTAGGACAATTAAAGGCTCGCATTTTACCACTGAGAAAGTCAGGCCCACCTTGCTTGAGAAAACCTCCAAGGAAAGCAGCTATCACTTGGCTGAACACCGACATTTATCTGGAATCGTGATCGCTGTTTTTCTTCTAGTTTATCTTTTAGTCCTTATTACAACCCTGCAAAGTACATATTGTCAGCCCCATTTTTCAGAATGGGAAACTGAGACTGAGGGATGAAAAACTGCATCCCCCAAAACCCAAAGCAGGAGGAAGTGACTTCTAATCCGCAACTGTACAAATCAGTGCTTCTCAAAATTGGATGAACATAGGAATCACCTGGGGGTTTTGTTGAAAAGCAGCATCTGAAGGTCTGGGATGAGGCCCAAGATTCTGAATTTCTAACAAGTTCCTGCTGATGCCTAGCTGCTGGTCCCTGGGCCACACTTTGCTCAGCAAGGGTGTAGGTTATCTTTTTTTAATGAAGGGAAACCTTTAGTGGCAAATACAAGTAGACCTGTGCAAGGATGACATGCATTGGCCCCACGGACGCATAAAACCTTGAATCTGTGATGCCAAACAGGTTGTGCCAGGAATCATGCCAGCATCCATGTCCGACAGGCATTTTGCTCTCTGCCAGCAAGTTCTTTGGCAGTAGTGAGAAATGCCTATTTTTTTCTGGCCAGAATTTGAGATTTTTTTTTCCTCCCGATTTTGTCCCAGTGAATGCTTTACAAGTGCCTTTTCTGCTTACAGATAACTCAATGTCTTTAAAGGAGCTGTTATATAAAGCTATAGCAGGGAGAGGGTGAATTCAAAAGGCCCAGGCGTCACTCCCATTTATGTTATTTTCTAGCTGTGTGATACGTAAGAGCATTAAACCTCACTCCAATCAGTTTCTTCATTTGTAAAGTAGGGAAGATAACACTTATTTCACTCAATGATGGGTTTATGGATACTTTTAAAATTACTAAAAATAATTAATTAGTTAGATAAACAAAAGTGGACCATGCTGGCACAACCGCTTGGGAAAACAGTTTGACATATCTACTGAAGCTAAGCCATGCCCCATGCCGGAGGGGTGCTCCTACAACCTCGCCTCTATGTAGATTCTCAAAGAAAATGAGAGCATGTCATTCACAAGTACCTTCATAGATGCTTTACTCATAGAAGTCAAAACAACGGAAGCAACCCAATGTCCACCAGTATTTGAATGGATAAATAAATTGTCACATAGTCACATGAATGATGCCAGCCAGCAGTAAAACGGAATACACTGCCGCTACACCCAACAACTTGGATGAATTTCATGCACAAAGTGAAAAAAAAGAAGCCTTGCCCCAAAGAGTACGTACTGTGTGATTCCATTTAGGCAAAGTTAAGAACACGTAAGGCTAATCTATGCTGATAAAAGTCAGAACAGTGGTTCCCTCTAAATTGGGAGTGAGGATGAGTACTGATGGAGAAGGATGTGAAGGAAACTTCTAAGGTGGTAGAAATGTTCTGCATCTTGACTTACACTGTGGCTGTCAGAGTGTGTACTTATAAAAAGTTAATGAAGTGAATACGTATGATTTGTACATGATAGTGGTGCACCAAGGGCAGGGCCCAGGCTCAGGCAACACAGGGTGTCTCATCCTTAGAGAATTCACAATAATAGTAACACCGACCAAAAGTCAGGTCTTCTTTTTATTAATCCCCATGTCCTTGCAATTCTAAACTATGCCAGTGATAAAATACTTCTTCCTATTGGGGCCAAACAGTTCCCACTGCCCTGCTTTAGGCATGTCACTGGGGCACTTTACCATAGGCAGGCAATTTAACAACAAAGAGTACTGAAGAAGCCACCGTGTATAGACTGATGATGAGAGTGTGTTATCACCCACACTAATTTTTACATGTGAAGCACAGAAAGAAATAGAATAAAATTACACTGACCTATAGAGTTATGATCATCAGAAGAGACAATGTTTTATATTTTTTTAATTGAGGTATAATTGACATGTAACACTGTAAATTTCAGGTGTACACCATGTTGATTTGATACATTTACATATTGCAAGATGACTGATATTTAGCGTTAGCTAACACCTCTATCGCATCACATAATTATCATTTCTTTTTTATGGTGGGAATAATTAAGATCTTCCTCTTAGCGAGTTTGATGCCTATAATACAGTATTGTTGTTTATAATCACTATGCTGTGCATGAGATCTCCAGGATTTATTTTTCTACAGTTGCAAATTGTACCCTTAAACATCATCTCCCCAGTTCTCCACCCCCCAGCCCCTGGTAATCACCATTTTACTCAGTTTTTCCAAATTCAGCTGTTTTTAGATTCCACATCTAAGTGATACTGTACAATATTTGTCTTTCTCTGGCTGATCTCACTTAGCATAATGTCCTCAACGTTGATCATACGTGCGTTTTTTAAACAGTAAAGGGTTTATATCAATAGATGTTCTAAAAACCAGAGGATTGAAGCCACACTGACACTTTAAAAATGCCTCATATACCAACCATTTTCTAATTTGTTTTTTTGGTTTAATTATGGACACAAGGAGCCTAGCTGGGAAGGAGTATGTCAGGAGAAAGCCTCCATCTGAATGCCCCGCTTCCTTAACACCTGCCATCTCATTTGAGGAATAAATCACAGATCTGCATCCCTAAACACCTTATCTTTGTTGGATTAACAATTCAAATAGATGCTATGGGGACACAAAACAAAAAGGAGGTAAATTTGTGAGGAGAGGAGGTAGGTGGATGGGTTTCTGGGGTCCTATATGCACACTAATAATGAAAGGAGTCACGTATTAAGAGCTTATCTGAGCAAGCATTAACTCAAACCTCTCAATAACCCTCTAAGGTAGGGACCATTTTTACCATCATTTCATAGTTGAGGAAACTTGAGACACAGAGCAGTAAAGTAATATATCTTTCCCAAAGTCTCATGACCGGTGAGTAGTGAAGGCAGAGTTTGCAGTCAGGTGGTCTCACTCCTGAATCTCTTCTGCTTCACTACCAGGGGCTCCAGACAGCTGCAACAAACACTCGTACAAAGCAGAACAGTTCTTGAACTATTTTTGGAGTTCTCCCTCAATCTCACAGATCCTCCCTACTCCATGGTCCCTGGATCTAAATCCTCTACCCCGGGGATTTTATCTCTGGACAAAATCAATGGCAAGTTTTGACAAAGGGTTCTCAGCCATTTTGTATTTGCCAATCATTAAACATTTCATCAGCAGAGGTAAACAGATTGAAAGACTGAAAATAACACTAAACAGATCCGCAGTAGTTGCGACCAATGAGTACTTTCTAAAGTTTTACATCATCTCCACGTTTATAAAAGTATTTATAATTGTGATGTCACTTGTTTGTGGTTAATCTTCAGGCCCACCACTCATCACTTCCTGCATTGGCCGTTACCACACAGGACACAGTTTAACAAGAGAAGCCAGCCTGCAGGAGTGGGTAGGTGCAGGGACTATGGAGAGAGTCTTGGGTTTGAATCTGACCTCTCCTACTTGTTAGCTCTATAGGTCGGGGGTGGGGGAACTGGGGAGATGCTGTTTAAGGGTACAATTTGCAACTGTAGATAAATAAATCCTGGAGCTCTAATGCACGATATAGTGGTTATAGACAACAGTACCGTATTACAGACATCAAACTTGCTAAGAGAACAGGTCTTAATTATTCTCACCACAAAGAAGAAATGATAATTATATGATGTTGATAGAGGTGTTAGCTAATGCTACAATGGCAATCGTGGAAATAATTTAACCTCTCTGCTCCTCGGTTTCCACATCTGCACAACACACACAATTATGATCTCCTCCTCATGGGGGATATTAGAAACAATTATTTAATTGATACTTGAAAACATTTAGACAAATACCTGGTACATGCTAAGCAATATTTTTTTTCATAAATAAATATTACATGTATCATTTTCTTTGGTATCAGCCTTGATTTGACGCTATTCGTGTTTCTATTACTTTCAAAAAATTATACCCCACTCCACATAATCTACATAATCCAATGACAATCCACTCAATGCAACATTTTCTTATGACAGAATAAAAATCATAGTAACAGTATTAAAATTCAGGGAAAATAATGTTATATACTTATCAAAATTTCAGAGCAGATACCAGTAAGGCAGAGATGTCCCGCTGAGATGAACACAGACCCACAGGCCCACATGGAGCATTTAGGGGAAATGCTGGTAATAAGCCCTAGTGGCACTCTCCCCACCTCCCTTCCCTCTGCATGACTGCCCGGACTGTATAACTGCTCATTCCTATTTAGTTCTGGCTTTCTCACAACCGCCCTCTAGTTGTGCCATACTATTTCCGCCTCACCCAAGCCACACATCCGAGAGGCATTCTCAGGAGTCTCTCACTCCACTTATCCCCCCACATCCACTGAGCACCATGGGTTCATCCCAGAAATGTCTGTCTCTTGACTCTTTGCCCTCCATTGCATTCCTGGTATGTTTTTGCTTCAGCCTTCCTGTCTTCCTTTTTCTTTGTCTATTTCACCTGGACTACTTGCCTTTAGCACTCACCCCAAGGCGGACCATCCTCCACGTTATCCATGGGTTACATTCCTTGTTTTAAAAAATCTCATCCCAAGTTTCCCTCTTAACATCCGGGTTCCTCATTCATTAGTTCTTCCGCTCATTCATTAAATAGACACTTATTGAGCACCTACTGTGTGCCCCGTATTACATGAGCTTTGGTGGTAAAATGGATACAGACATGGCCTTGAGCTCATCCGAGACCTCTGGCAACCCAGCTGTCACTTGCCTCACTGGTTATGTTCCTCACGATGCCCGGGCCACAGCCCAGTGCTCTCTGAACACACAATGCCCTTCCAGGAATTTGCACAGACTCTCTGCTGCCGAGAATTCCCTTCCATTCCATCTTCAACTGCTAAACTCCTACTCATCCTTCAGGGCCACCATGTTCTATGAAGAATTCCTCAGCTCCTGAAGCAGAATTCAGACTCCTTCTTCTGTCTGCCCCAGCATTTCTGGCTTATTTATTATGGTGCATTGTAATTGTCTGTCTGGGAGTTGGGAGAGCCTACAGTCCAGATATCGTCATCTTTTGGGTTGTCCCTGTCATTCTGTATGGCACTTCCCAACTAAGATATGAAAAAGGAAGAGTAAATCACCACGTTGTTATGTAAGCAATGGGAGTACTATGCTGAAAATGACAGGTGCCCATCTCCTAGGGACTGGGACTCCTGAAGCCAGGTGTCATTTTTGGGTACAGGAACATAAGACTCCTAAGTTTCCAGTTTCCTGAGGAACCCTTAGGCCAGGTACCTGGAGAATATTCCCCAGTCTTCACTTGGAGCAGCCAGTCTCTGAGGAGAATGAGACTGAGAGAGAGGATCCCCTAAGTTAGAAAGGAGCAGCCTCTCCATCTAACATTCCGAGCTCTAAATAGCTCAGGGCAATGGGCAACAATTTGATGCCATGTCCGTTTTCACCAAGCAGGCGGCCACATGGCTCCCACTGGCCAAGCCGCATGGCAAATATAGAAGGATCAGTACATTCAAAGAATGTAATTAGGTCCTCTAATAACCAGGCCTCATTTTTATGTGGGGGAAAAAAATGCCATATTAAAAAACGAAAATAGACAACTCTAACTGTAGGCTTCTCTGAAACCATAAGCTGCCACTACGAACAGAAATCACATTAACTCTCCTGGCTTGGGGCATTTTTCCAGATCCAGGTGACATGCATTTAAAAAGAGAAACTAGTAAGCTCTTAGCCAAGAGGAGGAAGACAGAGAGAAAGAAGGAAGGAGGAGAACAGAGAGAAAGAAAAGGAGGAGGGGGAGGGGAGGGGAGGGGGGAGGGAAGGAGGGAGAAACACTAATTCATGACTTTAAAGAACAGAGCCTGTACACCAGTCCCCTGGCTGCCTCTCACCCATCTCTCTGCTGCAACCTTGGTTCCTCCCATCCAGTCTCCTTTCCCCAAAACAACGTAACAAAGGGAAAAAATAACGTCTTAGCTGCTAACGCAGGTTTGAAGGCAAGGAAAAAAAAAAAAAAAAAAGATGATCCTCCTCAACACAAGTTTAAATCAGCAAACTCCCTGCTAGCAATAAACAAAATCTTACAGGGTCACTGGAACAAAGCGCAGTGAAGGCCTGTCTGCTTGGGCAGCACCTTCCAGCCCATCGTGAAAGGGAGGCGAAGGGGCTCAACCGGGAGGCTTCTAAGCTCCCCCCACAGGCCCCCCCAGAAGAGAAGGTGGGGACCCCTACACCCCAGCTTTGCCTAGCTTGCCTTGGGGCGTGAAAAAGCAGGCAACCAGAGAAAGCCGTTCTTCCCGGGGCCAATCCTCTGGGGGCTTCCCCTCTGCCTGCCTTGACACTGCCTTTCCCCCTAACTGCCATGCATCCCCTCTTGCCCCGCCTCCCCCGCTCCCCAAAGGAATGGCCAAATTGCCCTGACACTGTGTCTTGGCAGAAGCTGTCCTGGGAGCTCACCTAAGTGTGAGTGGGCCACAGAGAGGGCCAGGGCTGAGAAAGGGCCACAGCTTCAAAAGTCAAGTCATCGCAAACAACAGGCTGCTCTGCGCAGCTCCCAGCCAGCCGGGGGAGCAGGGTGCCCTTTCAGATCAGGTGTCCCAGCTCCGGCGGCTGAAATAACTGGTCACGGAGAGCTGCAAGCAAATTGCTTTGACAAGGCTGTTCCCGTTGTAAAGGTTCAAGGGTGCCGGCCACTAGGTCAGCGGCTGCCAATCAAGAGGACAGAAAGAACCGCTCACTGAGCCTGTGATTTCTACCTAGGCCGCAATTATCCCGACTATTCCTGTACCTCAGCAGCTCCTCTGATTAAACCTGTCTCCCTTTTACTTCTCTTTCAGAGTGCGCTTCCCACACTAATTAGTTGCCTGCTTTCCACTGAGATGTCATACCCTCCATCAATTTATCTCTATTTCAGCCTGCTCAGAGTGACTTCCCCGGTTATCAAAATTTAATCACGCCTTCAAAAATGTTGAAAAGTGGTCATTAGAGGCAAAAGGCCACAGGATACAATATTCATTTTTCTCTATCTTCCAGCCATCCAGCTGGCATCTATAATGGATATCCTGGGGGCTGTGAGAACACGTTGATTTATGCAACCTCGGCCCCACTCTTAACTGTGCTCCACCAGGCTGCTTGAGAGAACAGGTTTTAACAAGGTCTGAGGTGGGAGGACATTAATCACGGCGGCATTGTGTGTGGAAAAGGGTGCCGTATAGTCGAAGAACCCCCTACAGTAGGGCAGTTAGATTTCTTTTTTTCTTTACCACCTTCTCAGTGATAAAAGAGTTTGACAATTGATTAGACCTTTCTGTAACCTTGCAGCCCTGTGAAATGATGAGAGAGAGAAAAGAGGGAGAGAATGATTCTCATACCGATGGTTTTAAATGTGCAATAACTTTATGATTCTTGACTGAAACTGGCTATCAAAATCAGTCCCAGCTCAATACCATCGAAAAAAGAAGATCATTCTTGGAATAAGAGCCCTTTCGGCCGGATGTGTCAGAGCCAATCACAAGCACTGGGGTCCCGCAGTGACTGCTCTGGCCGCCTCATGCAGTGGGTTCTGACAAAAATCACATCTGATAAATTCACCTCTGCCTGCCTGCTTCGCTGGAAAGAAGGTTTCAGTCCAAAATCAACAATGATGAACTGACATCTGTCGGCCACTGGGAACTGCTTTCCTTCCACCTCCCTCCATTTTGCTTCCTAGCTGCTCACTTCGCCATTCTGCTTCTCCTTTCTTCTTCCCACACTGTCCCCAAGCCTAAGGGAAGAGAAAGGCGGACACTGACCACCCCCCCTCTAGCTGCCCCACTGACACGTTCCAACCTTGTGATACCTACAGCCCCTCTCCAGGCTTTTCCCGCCCCTGCTGCTGGAAGCAAAGTCTGCCCTCACAATGCAACATGCAAGATAATCCTTCTGCCTTTTTTATTTATGGCAGAAACACCTTACATTAACACTTTTTTGATCCTCACTCCTGTCTTTGATACATGTGGTAGAGGAAAGAACAATCAAATAACACCCTGTAGAAAAACTTAAAGAGGACCTGGATAGCATGATAGAGATGGGTCATAAGCATGATTTGCTGGTGGGCCTTCTGTACCAGCTCTCATGTTCTGACCTACGCTCATATGCTCATGCTTCCACATCCTGAGGCCCCAAATGACTGACTTTCTTTCTTCCTTGGGAATTCAGCTTAGTTTGGGAACAGGGAGGAGACTGCGACATACAGAATATTCGGAGGTGTGTCCTGACCTCAGGGTCAAGCCAAAAGAAACAACGGGATTGCTTTTATGTTGCAGTGTTAAGGAAGGTGATTCATCTGAAATGATACATGATTGTAGAAGTCATGCCTCAACCAGATTTCTCCCCATGCACTTCTCTGTCTAGAAGAGGATCAAGCTTATGACCAAACCCAGAAACAGGTCAGACCAGGAAAGCAGAAGACAAATGGGAAGAAAGCCAGGTGATGTTTCTCTTAGTTTGTTGATTCCCCACCCAAAATCAGCTGTCCTGTTATGGAATACATTCCAGATACAAGGGCAAGAACATGGCCCTGATGACAAAGGCTGGGAATACAGAAAAGTGATAAGAAGGGATTACACACATCTACCTTGAAATGGCACTGTTCTCCACAGTGGATCCTGGCACCATTGTGTTCAGGACCCAATCATGATGAGCCCTACACACCTCCAGCTGCATTTGTTACCCAACTCGGAGCCTGTCACCAGATTCCTGCCTTAGACTTCACTTTCCACCCTACAACTGCATCCCTCCAGACTCCCTGCCATACCTTTTTAACCCCCATTCAACATGGACCAATGCTTTCTTTAGTAACATGGGGTACCCATCCTTGTTACTTCTGGTCATCCTATACCTTGAGAACTTACCTCAGCGCTGAGCAGTATGGCTAGTATTTACTTTGGGCATAACCCTAACCCTGAGAAAGGGAAAAATGCATGTGAGATTACAAACACACACCTATGATCCTCTGATCCAATAAATAAGCAGAATGATTGGCTGCATAATGTAATCTGTTACTATCTGAATGTAGAGAGTTTCTCAAGCTTTCAAATCCAGTGATATTTGAATGGAGAGAACAGCATCATGGAGTAAAATGGAAAGGTGTTGCCATCATAGCTTGTATAAAAATGAAGGACCTTTTACATAATCTGCAGTGTATGCAACAGAAAAGCACAAATTTGTAAATGTGAATGCAAATAAACAGAAGTTTTTCAGTAACAGTACCTGATTTTATTTACTCTACCAGAAGCATGTTTCTACCTTGTTTGGATGGTTTTACTGCCTCAGCACATAAGAAGTGTGAAAATAATCGACCTTCCTCCAATTTTTTTTTTTTTTTTTTTTAGATACACGGGCCTCTCACTGTTGTGGCCTCTCCCATTGCGGAGCACAGGCTCCGGACGCACGGGCTCAGCGGCCATGGCTCACGGGCCCAGCCACTCCGCGGCATGTGGGATCTTCCCAGACCGGGGCACGAACCCACGTATCCTGCATCAGCAGGCGGACTCGCAACCACTGCGCTACCAGGGAAGCCCAAACTTCCTCCAATTTAGTGAATATTATTTTAGGGCAGGAGTACTTAACCAAGGGTCCATAGACAACCCCTACCCCAGCTAAGAGTCTTTTGATATGATTCAGGAGGTCTGAGATTTTGGATGGAAAAGTATTACTTCTTCATTTTCGCTATCCTCCAGCTGTAATTTAACATTTCAGTCAATTCTGAATATAGACCATAGAGCATTGACAGAATCTGTGACTGTGTCAACAAGAAAAATCACAGGTATAATCACACCACATTACAGTTGTCACAGATATCACAAATCATCATTTTTGTTTGTTGCTCTTTTGAAATTATAGCTGTTATTAAACCTGCTACTAGATCTTATCACTTAATACATTCATAAAGAAGGACATATATTACTGTATCACACATTGGTATTTCAATAGAGTAATTGATTTCCTTTGAAATTCTATGTATTCTATTGTATGTATTTACAATATTATTCTGAAAAGGGCTCTGTGGTTTCTCTAGACTGTAAAGGTATCCACGATACCAAAAAAAAAAAAAAAGAAAGAAAGAAAGTTAAGGATCTCTGTTGTAAATAAATTCTGATATTATCCAGTCCCCCTTTTCATCATTTAGGCAGTGGGAGAAATAGATTCTAGAGACTCCTCCGATATAAATGTGTTTTACAAAATTCTACTTCCCCATACCAGTCAAGCAATCAAAGTGGATTTTTTTTTTTGGCATCTCATGGTGTATATCAGTTCTAGAATGATCAGAAGCTAAGTCTCATTATCTAAATGTTAGGTGTTTTTTATGAAATCTATGGCTAGCAAAGACAAAGACAACAAATACAAAGCATAATAACTAGGTGACCACATAATTTATTGTCTAAATCAGGACACTTTGAGAGTGATAGAGAAACTATTAATAAGTAAGCCAGGACAACAGTTGTCAACTGGAATTGTCCCCCAGGGAACCCTGCAGTATGGCCACATTAACAATTATTTAATTTCATGTAATAGTAATAACATTTGTGCCTAGTTCCATCTTTGAGTCATTTAGATAAGCCTACCCATCCTAAAATATATTATGAGAAGAAGTGAGAAAAGCCCACTGATTAGCCCGGCAGAGCTCTCATGTGAGTGAGCCTTAATTGCAGATTTCCACATCTGAGGTATTGAAGTCAAGAAGACAGAGCAGTATTTATGTCTTAGGATTCAGTAGCTAAATTTTAATCTGAACTAGCTGAACAGATCCAGTGGCACCCCTCCATTCAGAGGAAGGTACACAGGATATTTTTTAACACTTGCCAAAGACTTTTTAATAGTGGCTTAAATATAATAATTCTAGTATGCTATTTTTATCACCATAATGCACGTAAACAAATAAGACTACTGAATACTGCATGCTATTATATTAAAATGCTTAGCTCTTCTATCACCTCACTCTTGGCAAGAATTATCCCCCAGTAAGTCATATAATTAATCATATAGCATGAAGCTGTTTGAATGTAATAAAATTGCTGTTCCATTACTTTCAACTAGGGGTGTTAAAAAATGTGAAGAAAAAGGTGGGCAACATTGAGGAATAGAGTTACAATATACTCAGCCCTGCAGCCAACAAATCATCTTATAACATACAAATAATTTAATAGTAAAATAGTAAAAAGATTATCACTGCATTTTCTTTATCCCTGTTCAGTTTGTATCCATTCCCCCCTTACCACTCTGGCCTACATGCTTTCCTACATGCCCTTGGTTACTCTATATGACTGCCTAAGGAATCACTGGAAGCTCTTAAGAGATACATGAATCTTTCATCTGCCAAGGGTGTGAAGTAAATGGTAAATCCAGCTAGCCAACTGCTAAGTTTCCTCAAAACATAAAGATTCCATGATTTTTAATCCAATACAACAAATATGCTGATGAAAATTATCTTAGAACACATCTCAAGATCTAATTCCAGACTGTTAGATTAGCCATGACATTGGTTTAACTACATCGAAGCCTGCATCCACCAATGGTTTTCAATCAAGAGATATCTTAAGGAATCTGTAAGTTGAAGGGGGTACTTCAGAAGACTCCTCTTACCATTCCAGTCAAACCTTATTCTGCCATCTGAAAACACTGTGCCTTCAAAGCAAAAGAGGTATAGTCATTAAAAAAATCACGTCCAAAAATTAAGTTCCAAGTTCTATATTGAACGGGAAGGTGAAAGGAAAATATTTGCCAGAGTTTTAGGACTGTCCACATGCAGGAAGATGCAATAGGTATAGTTTTCCCTGTGTTTCCCACTAAGTACAATGAAAAACACTGGACATTATACATAAAACAAACATAGGAAGACTCAAAGTTGGAGAGAAGAAGACTCACTAGGAATCTCAGTGCCCATGTAACAACAAGGTAGTGAGTTCCCTGGGTTTTCTTTTTGCCTTGTGTATTCTACACTTGGAGCCAAAGAAGGAACAACCCAGAAATGCCAAAAAGAGAAGACAAAAAAGCCTCAATGAAAACCTGCTGTCTCTAGCCAAAAGACCAGAAAAGGAACATCCTAACAAGACAGAAAATATGCAGACAATAATCATTCTATATTAGCCAAACGCAGAAAAAATTGTGGTGCCATTCCTACCCACAGCAGCAAAGTCCAAATGAGAAGCTAGACTCCCATCCTCATGAGATTGTAACAAGGTGTCCCAACACCTCTACCAGGGTACTTTCACAGAAGGTAAGAACGGAGTCAGGACTTTCATCCCTGCCAGCTGGTAACAATCCCTTCCCCCCACCACCATAGTGTCAGTGGAGACCACATGGGGATCCTGGACTTCCACCTCCATCTGTCGGTAACAAGACACCTGTCCACTTCCCTACTGGGGTGGTATCAGAGAAGGCCTCCTAGAGAGCTAGGACTTTCCCCATCTTCCAACAGTAATGAAACCAGCTCCCACCGGTGATCAATAGAAAATCATATGGGAGAAAGAACACCCACTTCTACTTAGCTGAAGCAAGGAGGCCCCTCCTCTATGTAAGGGATGACTGAGTGGAGAAATTGAACTTCTGTCTCCACCTAGAAGTAACAAAATGTTGCCCTTATTTCCCCTGTCAAATCAATGTCAGATAAAACTAGCTGAAACAGAAGGCTTAAGTAAGATGCAAAATCTTATAATGTAATATGAAAATGTCTCCATTTCAATGAAAAATCTCTGGTCATATCAAGTACCAAAAAGAGCTCAAATTGAATGAAAAAACAATCAATGGATTCCAACACTGAGAGAGACGGCAGAATTATCAGAGATTTTAAAGCCATGACAAAAAATCTTTAACAAGTAATTAAAAGGAAATAAGAAAGAAAAAAATAGAAAGCCTCTACAAAGAAACAGAAAGTATTAGCAAAGAAATAAAAGGTATAAATTTACCAAATGGAAATTTTGAAACTAAAAAATACAACAACCAAGATAAAAATCTCAGCAGAGGAGCTGAAGAGCAGAAAGGAGGGGACAGAAGAAAGAATTGCTGAACTGGAAGGTAGAAAAAGAGAAATTACCCAATTTGAACAACAGAGAAAATATACTGGAAAAAAGTGAGCAGAGTCTCAGGGACCTGTGAGACTACAGCAAAATATCTAACATTCATGATCAAGTCACAGGAGAGGAAAAAAGAGGGCAAGGCTGAAAAACTACTCAAAGAAATAATGGCTGAAAACTCCCCTTATTTGGCAAGAGACATAAACCTACAGATTCAAGAAGCTGACCAAACCCAAGCATGATAAATCCAAAGAAAGCCATGCCAAGACATAGTAATTAAACTTCTGAAAATTAAAGACAGAGAAAAAAGTCTTGAAAGCAGCCAAAGAAAACTGACACCTTACATACAGGGGAAACAATTTTTTGAATAATATCCAAAATCACAGAGGCCAGGAGGAAATGGTAAAGTATTTTTTAAGTACTAAAAGAACGGAACTGTCAACCCAGAACCTCATACCTAGCAAAAATATTCTTTAGAAATAGACAATCAAGACATTCTCAGATGAAGGAAAAGTAAGAGAATTTGTCATCAACAGACCCACCTTAAAAGAATGGCTATGAGACAAAAAAGGGTGAAGAAATATTATAAAAGGAAAAAATGAGGTAAAGGAGTAAAGAGATATAAAGGAGGTAAGATTTTTATATTTCACTCTAACTGGTAAAATGATGACACCAGAAGACTGGGATAAGTTATTAATATATAATGTACTGCCTAGAGCAGCCACTGAAAAACTGTACAAAAAAGTACACTCAAACACACTATAGATAAATCAAAATGAAATTCTAAAAACATGATTAAGCAAACCACAGGAATGCAGGAAAAAGTAAAGAGCAAAAAAAGAAAACAAAAGGAAAACAAGAAATAAATAAAAGCCACTCAACATATAAATAGTTACGTTAAATGTAAAACGTTTATATACAGCAATTAAAAGACAGAGATTGGCAGAGTGGATTAAAAAACATGACCATTTTATGTTGTCTATAAGAAACTCACTTTAAATACAATGATATATTCAAGATGAAAGTAGAAGGTCAGAAAAAGATATATCATGCATACATTAATCAAAGGAAAGCATGAGTGACTATAGTAATATCAGATAAAGTAGACTTTTCAGTAACAAAAATTACCAGACATAGAGAGGAACATTATATAATGATAAAAGCGTCAATCTACCAAGAAAACAAAGCAATGCTAAATGTATATGCACCAAACAACAAAGGTACAATATGAAGTAAAGTAAAATGAAGTGAAGTAAAGTGAAGTAAAATCTAATGAACTGAAAGAAGTAGAAAAATACAATAACTATAGTTGGAGATTTCAATAAGCCTCTCTCAAAAATTGGTAGAGGACCTAGATAGAAAATCAGCAAAGATATAAAGGAACTCAACAATACCATCAACCAATAGGATCTAATTGACATTTATAGAACCCTGCACCCCAAGACAACAGAATACACATTTTTTCAAGTGCACGTGGAGCATGCACCAAGATAGAACATGTCCTGGGCCACAAAACAAGCAGTGACAAATTTTTAAAACTTTAAATCACATATAGTGTGTTCTTTGATCACAATGGAATCAAGGCTGAAATCAAGAACAAACACATAAGAAGAAAATCTCTGAACACTCAGAAAGTAAACAACATTTTTCTAAATAATTCATAGGTCCAAAGGAGAATTCTCAAGAGAAATTTAAAAATACATTGAACTAAATTAAAATGCAACATATCAAACTTTGCGGGGCACAACTAAAACAGTGCTGAAAGGAAGATGTATAACAGTAAACGTACGCATTAGAAAAGAAGGAAAGTCTCAAATCAATAATCTAAATTCTCCCCTCAATAACCTAGACAAAGAAGAATAAAATAAACCCAAAACAAACAGGAAAGGAAATAGTAACCTTAAGAACAGAAATTAAAGATATTTAAGACAGAAAAACAGTAGAGAAAATTAATGAAATAAATAGCTGGCTCTTGGAAAAAAGTATCAGTAAAATTGACAAGCCTCTAGCAAGACTGACAAAGAAAAAAAGAGGAGACATAAGTTAACAATATCAAGAATGAGGTGGGATATCACTACAGATCTTGCAGGCATCAAGAAGGCAATAAAAAATGCTACCAACAACTCCACATACATAAATTTGATAATTTAGATGAAATGGACTGATCCTTCACGAAATATAATCTGTTACAACTCACCTAATATGAAATAAATAATGTGAATGGCCCCGTGACTATTAAGAACTTAACAATTCAGAAGTTTTAAACTCCCCCCCAAAAAAATCTCCAAGCCCAGATGTTTTCACTAGAGAATTCTACCAGACATTTAAAGAAGAATTAACACCAGTTATACAACATATCTTCTTCGAATTATGAGGAGAGAACACTTCCCAATTCATTTTATGAAGCTAAAAATATTGATATCAAAACCAGACAAAACAGTACAAAAAATAAACTATAGGCCAATATCCCTCATTAATACAGATGCAAGAATTCTTAACAAAGTATTAACAAATAGAATTCAACAATACATAAGAAGAATTATACACCATGACCTAGTGAATGTAGGAATGCAAAGTTGGTTCAATATTCAAAACCAATCAATGTAATCCACCACAACCAATTAACAACAACAACAAAAAAATCACATGATCATAATCATCAATGCAGAAAAAGCCCTTGACAAAAATTAGTAAGATAAAAACAGTCAGAAAAATAAGAATAAAAGAGGATTTTTTCAATTTGATTAAAGACCAGCTACAAAAACCTACAGCTAACATACTTAATGGTGAAGGGCTGAATGATTTGCTTCTAAAGTCAAGAGCAAGGTTTATGTAAGATACCACCGGAAGTTTTAGCCAGTGAAATAAGGTAAAAAAAGAAAATAAATGACATGAAGATTGTAAAGTAAATAGTAAAACTGTGCTTATTTGTGGATAACATGATTGTCCAGGTAGAAAATCCCAAGGAATCTTAAAACAAAAAACAAAGAAAGAAGAAAACTCCTATTATTAATAAGTGGGTTCAGCAAGGTCACAGAATACAAGATAAACATAAATATATCAATGTATTCATATATACTAAAAATGAAAATGTGAACACTGAAATTAAAAATGCAATACAATTTACAATCACTCACAAAAATAAAATACTTAGATGTAAATCTAATAAAACATGAACAGAACTTATATGCTAAGAACTACACAATACGGATGAAATAAGTCAAAGATTTAAACAAATGGAGAGATATAGCATGTTCATCAATTGGAAAAATGAACATGGTAAAGATGGTCAATTCTCCTTAAAATGGAATTTACAACAATTTACATAACATTTATATTGTATTAGGTATTATAAGTAATGTAGAGATTACTTAAAGTATACAGGAGGATGTGCATGAGTTATATGCAAATAATACATCATTTTATATAAAGGACTTGAGCATCCACAGATTTTGGTATCAGTGGAAGTCCCGGAACCAATCTTCCATGGATACCAAGGGATGACTTCACTGGTTTAAACAATGTCTATTAAAACCCCAGCAAAAGACGGTGTGCGTGTCTGTGTGTGTGTGTGTGTGTGTGTGTGTGTGTGTGTGTGTGAGAGAGTGTGTGTTAATTTAGAACAATATTATTCTAAAATTTATGTGGAAAGGCAAAGAAACTGAAATAGCTGAAACAATTTTGAAAAAGAATAATAAAATGGGAGGAATCAGTCTACCTAATTTCAAGAATTATTATATCACCACCATGATGAAGACTGTGCGGTACTGGCAGAGGTACAGACACAAGCATTGATGGAAAACAACAGAAAACCCAGATATAGACCCACACAAATATGCTCCACTGATTTTGACAAAGGTGCAAAAACAATGCAATGGAGGAAAGGTCATGTTTTCAGCAAACGGTACTGGAGCAATTGGACAGCCATAGGCAAAAAAAATGAACCTAAACAGAAGTCTCACACCTTATAAAAAATTAGCTCAAAATGAATCATGGGCTTAAATGTAAAACTGTAAAACTTTAAAAAATTAGGAGAAAATATTCAGGATATAGTGCTAGGCAAAGAGTTCTAGGACTTTACACCAAAAGCATAAAAGGAAAATTTAATAAACATGCTTTATCAAAATTAAAAACTTTTGATCTCTGAAAGACCCTGGGAAGAGGATAAAAAGACAAATTACAGAATGGGAGAAAGTATTTTTGCCAACCACATCCTTCACAAAAGCCTAGTATCTAGAATAAACACTCTCAAAATTCAACAGTAGAAAAAATTACAGTTAGAAAATGGGCAAATACATGAACAAAGATGATATACAGATGGAAAATAAGCATATGAAAAGATGTTCATGTGATTACCCATTAGGAAAGTGCAAATTAAAACTAAAATGAGATACCACTACACATCTATCAGGATGGCTAACCTAAAATATTGTGACAACACCAAATGCTAGCAATGGATGAGGAGAAACTGGATCACACATAAATTGCTAGTGGAAATGTAAAATGGTACAGCCACCCTGTAAAACAGTTTACAGTTTCTTATAAAACTATGCAGCTACCATACAAACCATCAGTTGCACTCTTGGGCATTTATCCCAGAGAAATGAAGACCAAGATTGACACAAAAACTTTATACAAATGCTCACAGCAGCTTTATTCATAATAGCTAAAAATTATTGTCTTTCCATGGGTGAGTGGTTAAACAAATGTGGTATATCCATACTACATAATCCTACTCAGCAAGCAAAAGGAACAGATTATTGATATGAGCAACACCCTTAATAAATTTCCAGAGCATTATGCTAAGTGAAAAGAAATTCCAAACGGTTACATGGTTTCTTGAAATGACAAAACAATAAAAATGGAGAAAAGATTGGTAGTTGCCAGAGTTTAAGGAGGGGATGAAGGCAGGAGGGAAATGGGTGTCGCTATAAAATGACAACACGAGGGATCCTTATGGTGATGGAAATGTTCTGTTTCTTGACCCATATCATGTCAATATTTTGACTGTGATAGTGTACTATGGTTTCGCAAGATGTCGTCACTGGGGGGAACCAAGTAAAGTATACAATGGGATCACCCTGTATTATTTCTTTCAACTGCAAGTGAATTTACAATTATTTCAAGACTTTAAAATATTAAATTTAAAAAATGTTTATCAGCCAGGCAAATAAACAGAAAGAGTATCATTTAATCTACAATGAGATTTTAAAAATAGTTTCAATCACTTAGAAGAAATGGTTACAACATTAAATTTACTTTATAAGTTGTTTCTATACAATTTCTCTTTTGCTGAATAAGCTAGATCTCTAATCCTAGCTACAATGAAGTAGCTTGTAGCAGACCAATGGTCCTACTGAAATGTGGAAATTTTTAATTTTTTAAACATCTATTTGAAGGCATCATAGAGCTGCCTAGTGCCAGAACTTGTGGAATCAGATCCTGAGGAAAGAAGAAATTCACTGAGCAAAGTCAAACTTTCTCCATGTCATTTTTCTTTTGGGGAGTATCTGTTCATTCCTGGGACAGTAAAGATGTTGAGAAGCCAGCTGAGTCTTATGCCATCTCATAGAGCAAAGAGGCAAAAGGTTGAGTTCAGAACTACCAATGTAGGAAGGACTTGAGTGGCCAAGATTTTGTAAAGAAGGCAGATGCAAAAATCTGAGCTGGATACTCAGTTTTCCCTTTGATACATGTGCCTAATAAGCTGCACAGAGCAAAACACTAAGACCCCAAGAAGAAATCAGCTGAAGAACACTGGTGAGTTTGAGGCAGTCTTATGGTATTAGGGATAAAAAAAATGGAAGTCCAAGACCTACTAAGAGAACAGGACACAGTCTCAGTCAGGAAGCCTGGAGAGCTATACCATGGACGTGATGGCAAACTAGAAATAGACTGAGCCTTACAAAGACTGAAAATCAGCCTCAAGTCAGCTCAGTCCCTGCTTGGACTGAGATGATCTGCCCTTCTACGGCTTAAAGAAGAGAATAAATTCTCCTTGGAGGAAGAAACATCCAGACCATTCATATTTTTCATAATCAGTGCCAGGCATTCAATTAAAACAACTTACTGGTACAGACAGATACAGAATAAACAGAGGGAAACACAGAAATGGACTTAAAAGTAACCCATATATTGGAATTATCAGATACAGATGTGAAAACAATTTTAATTGTCAAAGGAAAAAATGGCAAAATGGAAATTATCACCAGAAAATCAGAATCCATAAAAAAGAATTAAATGGAATTCCATAATTTAAAAATACAATAATTGAAATTAAGGAGAACACAAAAGACAGTTTGAAAAGTGGACTGACCCAGCAGAAGAGAGAATTAGTTAACTGAAACTTTCAAGTAGGAAATATTCAGACTAAAGCATTGAGAGTCAAAAGAATGGAGAGTACATAAAAGAGTATGTGTGTGACACTGTGTTAAAAGTCTAACATGTGTATAATTAGAGTCCCAAAAGCAAAGGAGACAGAGAATAGGACAGAAACAAAATCTGAAGAGATAAAAATTGAATATTTTCTAAAACTGATGAAAGACATCAAATCACATATTTAAGAAATGATAGCTGGATAAATACAAAGAACACCATGTCTAGGCTCACCACAAACAGCTACAAACTAAAGACAAAAATAAAAAAACCCACAGAAAGAATATATTATCATTATAAAAATAAGTCTGATAGTTGATTAATTTTTTCAATGGATGCAAAAATAAAAATATCTTTACAATGCCAATGCCTAGGGTTCTAAACTCAGGAAGAAAAATTCTCAAAGGTAAAAGAGGAATAAAGTCATTTCTAGACAAATGGAAACCAGAAGATTCACACTAAAGGAAATATAGAAGGAGTTGTTCTAGTGGAAGGGAAATTATCTCAGACAGGAATAGAGACGCAGGAAGAAATAAAGTGCAACGGGGAATATATGTAGATGAATCCAAATACTTTTTTTTTTTCTTATTGGAGCATAGTTGCTTTACAATGTTGTTAGTTTCTGTTGTACAACGAAGTGCATCAGCTATATGTATACATATTTCCCCTCCCTCTTGGACCTCCCTCCCACCCCACCCCCCCATCTAGGTCATCACAGAGCACCAAGCTGAGCTCCCTGTGCTATACGGCAGGTTCCCACTAGCTATCTGTTTTACACATGGTAGTGTATACATGTCAATCCTAATCTCCCAATTTGTCCCACCCTCCCCTTCCCCCACTGTGTCCACATGTCCATTGTCTACGTCTGCATCTCTATTCCTGCCCTGCAAATAGGTTAATCTGTGCCATTTTTCTAGATTCCACATATATGTGTTAATATACGATATTTCTTTTTCTCTTTCTGACTTACTTCACTCTGTATGACAGACTCTAGGTCCATCCACATCTCTACAAATGACCCAATTTCATTCCTTTTTATGGCTGACTAATATTCCATTGTACATATGTACCACATCTTCTTTATCCATTCATCTGTTGATGGGCACTTAGGTTGTTTCCATGTCCTGGCTATTGTAAATAGTGCTGCACTGGACAAATACTTATTTTTTTAATCAGTAATAATCTCTTGAAAAATTTAAAATGTAAAAGTATGACAACAATTAGAAAAATAAAGTCAGGTAACTGGGATATGTTGTCTTTAAAACATGGTCACAAATCCTTTGATGCTCCTCCATCAAGAGCTATGGACTATATCCCATTCTCTTGAGTCTAGGTGGACTTGTGATTGCTTAAATCCATAAAGTGTGGAAGACATGACAATATGTGACTTTCAAGGCTAGGTGCAACTTCCACCTTGCTCTCTTGTTCTTTGAGCCCTGAGTCACTATATAAAGAGTCTGATTACTCTTAGACCACCATGCTGGAGAGCTTGAATTGGGCCTCTAATCAATAATCATATCTGATCCCTTCCTTCAATTATCTCAACCCAGACACTTCACATGTGTGTGAAGAAGCCATCTGTTCAGGTCAGCCAGCCAGTCAGGTCACCCCAGCTGACACTCTGGACATCATGGCGTAGAGACAAGCCATTCCCACTGAGCCCTTTCAAAATTTCTGACTCAGAGAATCCAGAAGCATAACAAGTTGGTTACTGCTTAATGCTACTAAATTTTAGGATAGTTTTTTACACTGCAAAGATAACAGTGATACAGAATTCAAGTCATCTAATGTCCTAGAACTGTCTGAGAAATAGTAAAGGAACTAATTTATATTGGAGTCTGATAGGTAAGTACAATTAAGTTGCATAAGCAAATATTTCTCATCAATTCTTCATAAACTGCACTTGCTAGTGAAGTTTTTGTTTTGCTTTTGAATGTACCCTTGAGAATAGTCATGGGGGAAATCGTTGCAATATTTTAGGAAAATTGTCAGTGTAATTACCTGTACTACCTGTGTATCTGTCACCATCACTCAGCTGCGCACACTCCCTCACCATGGAAAGCTGTAACAAGCATGGATGACATAAGTAGTATGAAAATCCCTAATGGCCAATGCATTTTTGTTTAGATCCTATGGAAATAGAAGATCCTGAAATAAACACTGGAAAATCTCTTTCCAGTTTTAGCTCCAACAAAGGAAAAGCTTGACATATTGCAATTGAGTTCTAGCTCCATCTCTGCCACTATTCAGCTATGTGACCTGGGAGGAAAAAAATCACTTAAAATGTAAATTCAGCTTTATAGAATTGAGAATTTTACAACTGAAAGAGATGAACTTTTCCAAACCCATTATACAATGTAAACCGTAAAATCAAGAGGTTCCACACGATCATCTCTAAACCTATCCAGATTTTAAAATTCAGTAGGAAAACATTTGCCTTTGCAAAGAATATAGGTTCTAGTCCAGAGACATAAAGCATTGAGAATTATAGTTAGGTACTCAAACAAAAAGGGCTTGTTTTCCCTTCTACCAATTACTCTCTCTCTCTTCCTCCTCTACATTCTCTCTTCCCTACCCCACAACTACAGACACGTACGAAAGCCATAATTTTCATTAGAAGACTCATGCAGATTCATAGCTGAAGTTATGCAGACTCCAAAATGAAAGTGAAAACACACAATTAACCCACAAAACAGAGCTCATACAATATTTGTTTCTAGTGTCTAGTTATATGTCAGCACAATTTAAATGTGGCAATGCTGGGTAATATCTGCTTGAAAGAAAACTGGTATAAGCAAGAAAAAGCACTCATTACTACCTCTCATTCTTTGCACCCAAAGCACAGCAGATACACAGATTCAAAATTAACTATAAAATCTCCAGTGTTGACTAAGGTCAGGTGGAGACTAAGAATACCAAAGAAATAGCACAACCATTTGAATCAATTTCATTCTTTGAAAATGTGCAACTCAGTATAACAGAATGTTGAAGTTTCTTCCTGCCTTATTTTTATACAAGGTGTACAAACAACAGCAGATGCCAAGAGGAGTTGTGAGGCTGGGGTGAGGCTGGGGGGCTTGCATAGACTATAGACTGGGAAACTTGGATGATTCTTTAATCCCTCGCCCATAATGAGGGTATAAAAATTGTCAGGATCATGTAAGGAGCTTGACTGGTGCTGTGAGAGGTGAACTCAGTGTCTGAATACTGAATTAGGGAACAGCCTGATTTTTAGAGTCTACTGGCAGGGGAGGGGACAAAACCATAAGACGTTCTCATGGATTATATGGGGGCCATGAATGAAATGAAGTTGGGCTGGGTTGTTTTCAACTCAGTGTGGAGTTGAAAGGTTGCTTAAAGCTATCTCAGAAGATGGAAGCCAAAGGATTTCTAAGGTCTTTGGAAGGAACCAGACACAAGAGAGACAGATCAATAAAACAGCAATAACATATTCCAACAACTGGAAGGAGCATGTTTCCCAATACATCCACGTGAAAAAGCTTTTCATAACTGCCTGAGAAGGTGAAGCAACCTGGACTGCCTGAGAGTATCAGTTAAGTTATGAACTTTCTGGTGTTCCTTAAGTCCTCCTTTCAGCCCCTTAAGCTCAAAGGGATCAGAAACCACAGGAAGCAAGCTGGGGGAAGAAGAGTAGGGAAATGATAAATCCCTAGGTAGGATTGGGACAAAAGTAACTTTAAGCAAGTTTGGAATTTTAATTATTATATGGACTGGATTTTTAATAACTTAAGAGTAATGAGAAAAGTCATGAGACTGCTGAATTTTCACCCAGGGCAGGAAAGGAACTTTCCACACTGAATACATTTTTAAAGAGCAGTGAGAGTCAAAAATCAAGTTGTCTCATGATTATACCCCCAAAATTCAGCTTGTTCAGCCTAACGGTGTCGTGAATTGTATGCATATTCTAAGCCTTTTGCCAAAATTATCCAAATAATTGTCAATTCTGCCTTACTTGCCTGAGACGAACATGAACTGAAGACGTTGCTATTTCATTTCTTAGTTCCAAAAAAATTTACATTCTAAATATTATAAATAATTTGGTGTACGAGAATAGTGAACAAAAAGTGGAAGAAACTGGTCTTAGAAACTGGTCAATTGACAGTGCTGTGTACATCTACTACTTGCTGAGTGTTACTTTAGGCTTTGAAAACGCTATTAGAAAAACAGATATTACCCAACATTGTCACACTTAAATTGTGCTGACATATAACTAGAAACAAATATTGTATGAGCTCTGTTTTGCTGTGCTCAAAAAGCTGATCATCTATTTCTAAAATCATTGTTCAATAATGTGCTGGTCTTGCCACATGAAGATAAGGCACTGACCACGTGGTGTCATTTCTCTACAGTGACAATGCTACAATGGCTTTGTGCTTAGACATCCTCTGTGTCTAAGCACAAAGATGGTCTGTGGACCATCTGGTCCACCCTAGGAAACAGCACAAAGATGAGCTGGAATTCCGACTACCACCTGTAGCCAGGGGTTTGAATAGGAAAGGAACCCTTCAGCCACACAGGAGCAACACAATATAGAAAAGTCAGGATCCATGATTTCTATGTGGATTTTGCTTAAATTCTCTAGTGTATTTTTTGTCAAACCATTGTAATTCTCCTTAGAAAAAGGATCATGGGTATTGATGTATCCTTGTGGGCAAACAGAATATTTTGACTATATACACATTGTATTGAAAAACTCAAGTTATTTTAGCTACAGAAAAACAAGTCAACTTCAGTGCTATCTATCTGCAACTCCTTAATGCTTATTTATGTGTAATATTTCTCAGTTTCTGGTTTCTATTTTTATTATTTCCACTTGTATCAAAATACCTTCATTTTCATTAAGCGAATGGGTGAGAATTACTGGTCAAATCAATGACACCTAGTTATGAAAACTGTATTTCACATCCATAATGGAAAAATGTACCTCATTAATTTTATATTAGTTCCACTGCTTATATTTCTCAATCCAGTGGCCTGGACTATTTTCCCTCTTCTCTCCACCACAAGAAATGCATTTCAAAAAAGCAGATCAACATAAAATTCCACTGGCGTGGAGTGCACATAGTGGGTATTCAATTAATGCTTGCTGATCTGTGAAGAGCATTGTATTAGTCTATAAACTCAATCAATATAGTAAAAGTGATTTGCACACTACACACAGAAGTGAACAAATTCATATTTGATTTTCCATTTGCTTGTGAAGAGCAAGTGATTCCACATGTATTTTTATTAAGCTGATTGCTTCCTGATGTATTTTTTTCTGATGGAGGTTATGAAAGAACATCCTGCATGGAATTAGCCCACAGTTTACTGAGGTCATATTTATGCTGTGGATGAAGAAAAACACAGTTGTCTCTATTTAGAAACACCCCCCCACACATGAAGTAAGGCCAATTTATATACGTTGAAGGCTTATTTGAAAGTATCTCACTAAACCACATCATCAGTAACAATGTGAGTCCAGTAGTTTTCTCCACATACGTGATGACATTACAACAGAAAACGCTGTGACCCCAGCTTAGCTGGTATTTAAAAAGTTTTATTTGGGTTTGGGTTATGATTTTGATTTGAGCAACAGTTCAAACTGAAATAGCCAGGTGTACATTCCAGACACACCTCACTTGCATCCTCCTCCACCAGCTTGGAACTTGGTTGAGTTCCTTCCGGGTAAACAGAAACAGGAGGATGAAACTTCAGTGCCTACCCAGCTCCCAACTGAGATTAAAGGACACTCAAGTCCTGTCAAGAGAGACAGGATAACAACATCACCTGCAACAAAGGAAACTCTCAAAAAAAGAGCGATAAAAGAAGCCACGTGTTCTAAAGTAACCCATGTACAGCAAAATTATGGCCCTGCTCTATTTATACACATGGGTACCATTTTCATACACTATTATGGTCTCATATTATATATCTTTAAATCACCCAGCAAAAGTTTCTGCCTCCGCCTAATGCTGCCTCTAATTTAGGATGAACAACTACTCTCATAAAGAAAAACTGCCGCTGCTGCTGTTTATTAGGAGGCAGAAAGGTCTCACTGACTAATGTTCCAGGATTAAATGAATGTGGAATAATAAGAGCTGATTTATTTGTGCTCTGCTAGGATAAAGCTGCCACTGATTTTACAAGAAACTATTCATCTGAGGCCCAGTACAGCTAGTAAATTGTGGCTATTTCTGAAGTTAGTCTCCAGGCCTTCGTGTAATCTACAGTGTGAAGAAGCAGTGTGGTAATAAAGCCATTGTGGGCACTTGTCCCCCTTTAATCCCCATCTTCAGGGCTTCTAAAGTCAACCTTCTGAGATCACTTTTGGAAATTCACCTGTCCCTGGCCCACAGACTGCATTTCTAGCTGTGGAATTTAAAGCCGGAATTAAAAGCATACAGCCCCCAATAAATAAACACCAGAGCAGCCATGTCTCTCACCTAAGATTTTTCTTTCTGGCCCAGTGTCCAAGGACAGCATTTCTCAGGCTCTGCACACACACAGTGGCAATCAGAACGTGGCAGCCCAGGACAAAAAGAACAGTACATGTTTGGACCTTCTGTGTTCCCAAACTATCCCCCCGATAATTTACTGGTAGTCATTCTATGCAGGGCCTTGGTCTAGACATCTCTTTTAAATGAAATGTTAAAACAAACCAATGGAAAATTCCAACTGACAGAAATCAGCAAAAAGAGGTGCAATTGCTGAAGCCATAACACAATGAATGCTACAGAGAACTTTGGAAAGAGTAGTAACTGCTCTCTATCCCCTCTAGAATAACAGCTTTTCAGAAACAAAAATCATACTTTAGACATCGCCGTCTAATTAATTCTGGCTCACCATAGCTATTCAATTGTTGAACTGAAAAAATAAACAGTATATTAACTTAAGAGCCTATCAAAATAAGCAACTGCTCCCCTGAAGAACAGTCTCCTCCATGTTACAATTAACGGAACTATCGGAAATCATTTTCAAGTTGCTCTTCATTTTACCTGACCTTGCTTGTCAGATTGTTTCTGGAAGAATGATGATCTGCATGCTTTATCATCAAGATGATGAAAATAATAACAAAAACAACAACAGTAATAATAGCTAACCCGAATTGTACTTACCCAGTGCCTGGCACTGCTTTAAGCACTTTTGTAATCCTCTCCCACTGGTCTTTCATAACAATCTTATTGGGAAAAGGCCACTGTTATTCCTGTCTTACAAATGAGGAGACTGGCGTACAAAAAAATTAGGAAATGTGTCCAAGGTTTCCCAGTTTGTAAGTGGGAGAAACAGGATTTGAACCTAGAGGGTCTGGCTCTGTGCTCCTAACCTCTAGGTTACATTTTTTTTAAAAAGTGTGGAAAACATAAGTATGTGTAGCTTGCAGGATTTCTGAGGACTTATTTATCCTAGCAGGGGCCAAGAAATTTGGTCAACTTTATTAAATGTCACTGGAATACAGAGTTTATTTTAACACTCACTCTACCAAAGCAAGTACCATTGTACCTAATTTTGATTCTCCTAATTCCACTTTCTCTTGTGGCAAAATTGTCATCTGACTTTCTCTCTATACTTTCTCTCAAGTACTCTTTAATGAGAAACAGGAATTTTGCCTGTCCTGGTTTCCCTGCCATCTTTCCTATAACTGACCTTCTTCTTCCCCAAATTGCTCGCTTGGCACCATGATCCAGGACGTGGTAGTGTGTAAGATTTTTGTATTACTAAACAGGCACTGGCCCAGTCACACACTGAATGATTTGGCTGAGGAAAAAGAAGAGGTTGGAAAAATCCCACATCCCAATCCTGGTTTGTGGCTACATGCCCTTATGTATTGCATCTTGACCCAAGTCATCATGTTCCAGGAAAGACAGATCAACCACTATGCTCTGACTACAGAGTTTTCCCTTTGTAGCTAGACTAGAAGGGACACAGGCCTCAATGGGCTTTTCTCCAAGGCACAGAATACATTTATGTTTACCCTTCACGGGTGAGATCATCTATTAATTTTATGGTGGTTCACTCTGGTTTGTGTTCAACGCTATGATTTCATTATCAGCTTTGGAAGGACGGGATCAAGGGAGCAAGTGGAATCCACTTAGCAGTTGCTAAGAAGTCTGGCCTGGGATTTACTTGTAACTATCACAGGTGCAAAGTGTTTGCTGTGCTCTGTGACAGCCTCCCTCTAACACCAGTCCAGACTTCTGCAGACAACACTTCTCACCCGCAGCGGAATCTGTCTCTTGGCTTTGGCTACTGAGACTAAGCTAGAAGTTAGGAGTTTTGTGTCTATTGTTGTTTTCCTTTTTCTCATCGATTCTGTCTTATCCATAAAAAAGGCTGTATTTCTAAGACCTAGTTTTCCTACCACTTCACCTTAATTTCAGAATCACAAAGTGAACATTGCATTCTTAGATAAGAGCTATTGCCTACGTCCTTGCTACTCCAAATGCCCTCAGAACAGTAGCATTGGCATCAACTGGGAATTTGTTAGAAATATACAACCTAAGGCCCCATCTTATACCTATTAAGTCAGAAAGTTCGTTTAACAAGATCTCCCAGTGATTCACATGCACACAGAGTTTGAGAAGCACATGTGGAGGTTATAGGAAGTTTTTTGTTGGTTTGTTTGTTTGTTTTTGCGGTACACAGGCCTCTCACTGTTGTGGCCCCTCCCGTTGCGGAGCACAGGCTCCGGACGCGCAGGCTCAGCAGCCATGGCTCACGGGCCCAGCCACTCCGCGGCATGTGGGATCCTCCCGGATCGGGGCTTGAACCCGTGTCCCCTGCATCGGCAGGCGGACTCTCAACCACGGCGCCACCAGGGAAGCCCTGATAGGAAGTTTTAAGTCCCTAGTAAGAGACTGAGCAAGCTAGTGCTTTAGACAAGCAACAGCACTGGTCCTGTCGTAAAGCTGCCTGTTGACTTGGAAATATTCAGATTTCCAAATGTTACAGGCAGCACAGAAAGAGCTGCCTCTTTCAGAATTGTTATCACTGACATTTCAGGAGGTCTGCCACAGAAGAAGTAAAAGAAAAGAAAGGAAGTATTCCATTCTTTATAGTCTAAAGATACTACCTCATACTTCACAAGTTATTTTTTAAAAGATCAGTGGTGATAATAACTTAAAGGAGCAAGATAACCCCTTGATTTTCTCCCTTGCATCACTGCAAGTATGTCACACTCAAGCATTCCTAAAAGCTCCCTCCACTCTAGTGAGAAGAACCTTGCACTCCAACCACACAACCAACTGCTCTTGAGGTTTGTTTGTTTTGTGGTACGCGGGCCTCTCACTGTTGTGGCCTCTCCCGCTGCACAGGCTCCGGACGCGCAGGCTCAGCGGCCATGGCTCACGGGCCCAGCCGCTCCACGGCACGTGGGATCTTCCTGGACTGGGGCACGAACCCGTGTCCCCTGCATCGGCAGGCGGACTCTCAACCACTGCGCCACCAGGGAAGCCCAGGAAATATATTTTGAAATTATATTTTAAATGTTTTCTTCCATCTTATTTTAAATAAATAAATGTAAATTCCATTTTCATTCTTTATCATAGAACATGGCTGTTTCTTGGAATAAGAGTCCACAGATTGGAGCTCCTCATTGATTTTCTTGCATAACTCATATCCCTAATGCATCACGTACAATTCTCAATTCCTAAATTTGATAAAGAACTTAACATCTGGTAATCAAGCTGAATGCAGGAAATTTCTACATTTTTATTTCTCTTCCAAAATGTCCATAAATTTTGCCTACATCTGACATAATAATGATGTTTTAGCTACTCAGATGGAAACTGAAGTTTCCAACATAATTTTCATAGAAATACTAATCATGTTATTTGCATGCTAACAATTCATTATTTTGCATAACATTTAATTGACTGACAATCACAATCAATACCTCCTCCAGACACAGGAACAGGGACGCCCGTTTTGGGCCCAGGCTTTAGAAGTTCACATTTTGATCCTATTCTCGCCATGCTCCTCTCAATGGAGCCAAGGTGCCATGCCCGCCCAGTGAACACATCCCACTTCCCAAACCATGTTCCAGGTACGAAGCCTGGAAATTCCCTGGCCAAATATCATGAAAAAAGTTTAGGTGTGAACAAAGTTTGGAAGCATGGTTTAAGTTGTTCATATACTACCTAAGACCTCTTACAATGTGGGACAGATTTGAGGTTGAAGCCTTCAGGGCTTCAGAAGGCTTCAGGGCAAGAAGGCTTTAGGGCAAGGTGGTGAGAGTGGGACCTCTTTGCACCACCATGTTTTGGAATATCAAAGATTTCGAGAACTGGAAATTGGAATTTAGATTTCCAGATCATTATGAAGATTTATTTTACCAAGTAAGGGGAATAGAACATACTTGAAGAGTTTATTAGTTTAAGTTATACCTTTAAATATTTAGATCCAAGGGATATGGACCTCCCTTTGTACTCTTGTGCATGATCCTATCAATGTTAGGGTCAGGCCTGATTACAAGAAGACATATAAATAGCGTGGGAAACACACACAGATGACTCTTGGGAGGTCCACAACCCTGGTGGTGGGAGCAGTGGTGACCAGAGCATCCTTGTAGTCACAGACATTCAGAAGTCATGGGCACCCACGTGAGCTCTACAGATGGAATTTAGAGTTCAGACTAATCTAGAAAGGTAGTTACATGGAAGTTGTTTAAAAGAGTTTCTACTATACTTAACTTCATTAAGCCTCAGTCTTGGATCCGTGAAATAAAGATAATCACATCTAACACATAAGCTTACTGTGAGGAATAAGCAGATCAGCCTACAGAGTACTTAAAATGAGGACCATAAACATAATACATAGTAACAACCACTTTTTTATTCCTTTTTGTCTTTCCACTAAATTTTTCTAGTTATAACATTAATAGTAATACCAAATAATTATATACCAATCAGTATGTGCTTCTGAGGATCCTCTCATTATCCCATTTTAACAGATTAGGAAATTTAGGCACAGAGAGGGCAACTTGCCCCAAGTATACAGAGCTGGTTAAATGGTGGAGCCAGAATCCAAGCCTCGGCATTCTGGCCCTAGAGTCCTTGTTCTTCGGTAAGTCCTTCCTTGTGTCTTTTATCCCTCTCTTACTTGGATAAGACCCTCTTTTTATTTTTTATATTTACCTCCTTGAAGTGGTATTGAACCTTAGATGAGCCTATTAGAAAAACATGCTGGCTACATCAAATGGATTAGTTATATGGTACAAGTGCTTCATAAACTTTCGAGTATTAACAGCATATATGGTGAAGATAAAGACATTTTCTGACCTCTTCCTATACCCTAACCTTCCCTGGGTCATACAACTTACAAAAGATGACATTTAACTTCCAAGTCATTATGATCTCAAGGATATTTCTGGCCATTGTCTTTATATCCATCAGTTATTTTATGTTTATGTTATAGGTGTGTGTTCCTTTTTTTATTTCTAGGTGAGCAGTTCTTCACCACTGGAACTTTAACTTGCTCCTTTCAGCTAAATTTTCACAGTTATAATGGCAAAGTCCGAGTTGCTTACTACACCCACCTAAGTCAAGGTTATCAAGGAGCTTATTCAGCACCCTATTCCCAAATATGAGAATTACAAATAAATGGATCAAATTCACTGATTCTAAGACACTATCTCATGTATATATCCCCAAACTAGGTCTGCACTGAGACAATCATGAAGATATTTCCACTCCAATGAAAGACGTTTAAAAAAGAAATCAGTATGATTAGTTTTCACTATAACTATCCAGTTCAGAAATTTCAAATTTGTGGTCCCCGAGTTAAAATAAGTTTAGACAGCTAGCTAGCTAGCCCACAGTATTTAAAACCTCTCACCAACATTTAAAAATCAGATTTTACATAAAACCCAGATTTCCATTTCTCTTGAAAACTAGACAATCTCTTCACCCAACCCTGACCTGCACATGGCAATCATCAGCTGGACATGAATTCTCCACCGTCACTGCCATTTCCTAGAGTCTTACACGTTCTGGTTCAGCTATCCAATTATCTAACTGAACCCAACAGGCATCTGAGTATAATACTCCTAATCCTGAAGGTTTGGTGAAGTAGAGACAAAATTAAAGTTTGATGTTTCAAGAAACTCTCCATCACCATTAGATGTAGAAGCTAGCCAAGAATTTTTCATGATCGAATTATATGAGTTGAAGTTAGATTCAATTATACCAACCTCACTGCCCTTTATTCTTTTTAAGTCACAAGGTTTTCTGTTAGATCATAGCAAGACGTTACATTAATCTGACAAGACTTATTATTTACATTCATTGTTTCAATACAACTCATTCCTGTGGAGTTCCCCAGCCCATTACTCTATTTTTCCAATTCTGTAAGTTAAGATGATGTGTGAAGATTTTGAGTTGCCCAGAGCTGCCGGAGTGAACACATTCTTCCTTTACACAATCCTAGTAATTCCAATGAGTTACTTCCGTCATTATTTCAGCATTGGAAACAGATTTTTACACAGGCGAACAAAATTCAAGCAAATTTGTCATGAAGATAGCATGTCATGACTAAAGTTTATTTGCATTGTAATTTATTTAAGTGACTACAAAATCTGAACAAATAGGAGTTGTGACTTTCTAATAGTAACAGAGCAAAAGATGAAGATGTAGTATTTTATGAATATGATTAATGATCATAGAATAAATCAATTAAAATGTGTATTCTTAGAATCACTGACTTCTAGCCCCAGCTGTAAAACTGTATTTCAGTCATTTAATAAAACAATATCTTGGATGAGAATTTTTTGACAGGAATTTTAGTCTGCAGAGTGGACCCCTTTTATAAATACATGCTATAATAATGGTATTTTATTTTGAGATGTAACGTACAGTAACTTGCTTGGGTATAAGAATACAAAGATAGAAAAGAGCGAGACAAAATTCTACAGGAAAGCATTTTAATATTTTTATCCTCTAAACAGCCTTCTTTTTTAGCAAAAAAAAACAATTAAAAACCCAGCATTCTGATTTTCACTATATTATTTAGACAGACCACTTATTACTATCACTAATTCTGCTTGAAGCCTGCTTAAATGCTGAGCAAAACATGCTAACAATAATATGCTTTTGGTCTCCAAGATGCCAAAACAAAGAATGCATTCAGTTCTATGATTCAGTTGGTTTCCTCTAAACAGCTGTCAACAAGAGCCCAGCCTGACCTTCTGTGGAAAGAGCAAGGTGGCTGGCTGAATTTTCCATCATTATATCAAGAAAACAAACAAATGCTGTGTGTGGTGGGGAGGGTAGGGGGAGTGAGGTATGGATTATGTCTGTTTTACCCATTAGGAAGCGAGTTTGGCAAGGGAATGTAGAGAAACAGCCCACTAATTTTTATTCCATTTCAAGACACTAAATAAACCATCAAATTTCCAAGTGGAAAGGCAAAAACCCCAGCCTCCCCCAAAGAATCCCTGCTGTCTCTCCACCTTGTCCTAGCTACAGTTGATTTATCTCTTTACTATGCAAACCTACCCACCCCACAGGGCATCAGCTCCTTAGAAAAAGTCCATCTGCCTTGAGAATGTGCCAGAGTCACATTTTCTAAAATCGCAGACCTTCACTCCAGGCTTTTATTCAACTATGAAGTGGAACCAAATGAAGAAAATAGGGCTGTGCAAAGGCCGATTGGGCTTATTTTCATACCTAAATATGACTCCAGAATTTTTCTCATAACACACAAGGCCATTAAGCCCTGGGAGTCTTTTTACTGCATTTCTGAATGTTGATCACACAGGGTTTGGTTTTGTACTAGGTAAAATAACTTGCCTGGATGGATAAAATAGAGCTGATGATACAAGCTAGAATACTGGTTTGGAAGAACAAGTCCTAGGTACAACCTGGAACTCAAAAACCCTGTGTACACAGTTGCCTGATTAATTTGGGAAGATCAAAATTCAGACACACACACACACACACACACACACAAAGTGTAAGTTAAGTATCATCCTAAATTTCACAATCAGCAAAGGACCAATCACCCCCCATGCCTTCCAATATAAGAGAAGATGAAATGGTAAAGAAGAGATTAAATCAATCTAAATATGATGCTGAAAATAAAACTGAGCTGGGAAAGGGGAAAGTTGTTGGGTATGGTGGAAGCTAAACTCCTATAATAAAGAGCACAGCCCAAAATACAATGGCTTAATCAACATAGAAGACTTCTTTCTCATATCATAGTTTAGAGGTTGGCGGTCAGTCCAGAGTACTGAGAGTCATCCTCAATATGTGGCTTCTATCCTTGGGTTCAAAGTGATGACTCCAGCAAGTCTTTTCCAAACCAGCATGACAGAAAAGAAAGCAGAAGTTAAACAACTTCCTTACTAACAATATGACCTAGAAGTTGAGCCCATTGCTTCTGCCCATATCCCATCAGCTAAACCTTAATACATGGCCATCACACATGGTTGCAAGATACACTTGGAATAATCGGTAGTTATTAAATGTTAATTATATCCAAAAAATAACTTTGTGGGGGAGACCCTGCATCCATCAGGCTAGAGGAGGCTTTAGTCTCTAGCTCTGCCAGGATAGGGTGGTGAGAATTCTCTTATGAAAACATAGAAGGGAAAATGGATATTGGGAGACAATTAACAGTATCTGCTATAACAATAAATCCTCAGACTCCTTCAGTCCCTTCTTCAAATTGTTAAAGGAACACAGACACATTAGCATACATTCAATAGCCAAGGGAAATAAAGATTCCCCAAAGGGAAAAAATATCAATACAAAAATTCATAAAACTCTCTGGTTTTTCTCAAGCAGACCATACATATATTAAAGCCAGCTTTTCCCTCTCTTAGCATAGCTTTATAACCAGCTTAAGTTCTACAATTATTGCAGAATAATTACCCCCAATTGGATTTTACCTTGCCAGATAACATAAATGTCCCTCCATGAAATTCTCAAATGGTTGCTCACACCCTCCCTCTCAACTTCTCATACTCTGTCCTCCTCCACAACTTCCCAAGAGCAGAAAGAAAGGTGAAACTAGGCAGCATTGCCTTCCTATCATTGTCCACAGTAAAGTCAAATAAAGCCTTTTTGGTCCATCCTAAGAAAATATAAAGTTTTCTTCTTGTGTTCCATTTGGAAGAAAATAAAATAAAGAGAAAACAAGTCAGTGATATTAAAAATTCAACGAAAGAGAGAAAATGATTATATATTACAATGAAGAGGCAAGAAAACATACAGCAGCACTTTGATATGTAGAATAGATATATGCTGTCAGAGCCTCCTGGGGAGACACTGCAGAAGTCATTAGTGCTACTTGCAAAATATTCTGGGTTCCCTTGTTTGGAGAAAAATTAGGATTTACCCACTGGATCATTAGTGATCAGAAGGATCCATGTGACTAGTTTTGGCCAGTGAGTTCTAAGCAGAAAAGACACGCATCTTTTCCAGGCCAGATCATTTAACTGCATCCACAAATCCTTCCAGAGCTTTCATTTCCATTGTCATGAGTGGACCTAGACTCTGCACTGAAGATCATGTAGACTATGACCATGTCAGCAGGACAGCTGACCTCAGTGGACATGAAATATGACAGATATAAAACTTTGCTCTTTAAGCCACTGAGATTTGGAACTTGCACGTTACCAAGAGAAACTTCACCTTGCCTGACTGATGCAAGCCCTTCCTCACACAGTTACTTTTTGGAGTCAATGAGTGTGTAATGACTACCCACTATATGCCAGGCACTCTGCTCATGTCACCTGCACTAACCCTCTCTCGCACAGATGACGAAACTTAGGCAAAGCTCCACAGCAAGTGGATGGTGGATTTAAGATCTGAGCTCTGACTCTGTGTCTAGTGCTCACTCCATTACCCCAACTCTGTTTATTCAACCACCAAATCCTTTTTAATTAGTCTCAGACCACCCCACTTAGTCTCCAGAAAAATCTACAGTTCCCAGTATTCCTGTGCATTAGGGACATTTCCTTCTCCAAATTGGCACACGCTAGCAAAATCTAACCTTTTCAAATCACTCTCCTCAGAAAGCACAGGAAGAGTTCAAACGCAGGAGTTAAAAGAACAATTTTCCTTTTGGTAAGGTCTTTCCTCCCAGCCAAGAACAACAAGGCAGCAAAATCTGAATGATGGGCTCTCCTGGACTCCTTATTAGCCGTCCACGGCGATCCCTGGCCCAGGTTGGCTGCACACTGCCATCATCACTATAGAAGCACTCGTTTCCCCATTATGTGGCTGAGCAGGTGCCGGATGCAAAGCTGGACGGTGACCCAATTTACTGTGCGGCAACAACAGAACCGCACCCCAGCTGGAGAGAAGACATTTCAGCTTTGCTCTTTGCAAAGATATTTGTATAGATAAACAGAGGTTCATGTGTGCACAAAGAGAATAGATTGTCCTCCCGACGCCCATGTGTAACTTCAATTCTGCCAGCAGTCATCATCATAATAAGTGAGGTTTATGGAAGGCTCTTTATCCAGAAGGATCCCAAAGAGCTTCACAAAAACTTCCCAAATTGCAGGCGAAAAGCCTTCTTTCAGATCCATGTGGAGAATTTCATAGCTAATATTCTGCTTCCCTGGCACAAGGCCTCCAGATGTCAATGAGAGATTACCCACACATCAGGAGAATGGAATATTGGAGTCAAAACCTGCCATGGGGCCAGGAAGAGGGGAATTTTGCCCCAAATACATATAATAACTGTGTCTCTGCCCACCCTGGGGACTGGAAATGACAGCTGCTTAACAGCCACCCATGAGCATGGCACATATGGCTCAACATTAATAGTCAAAAACAACATTGCTGCACCCACCGGAAAACTTCATGGGGAGGTTAGGCATAACGAATTGGAATTTGGCCTATTTCCTCTTTCCAGATGTGCCACAGGCTCACTCATTCCATTTTTAATAATGTGTACAAATTGAGTTGGAGTAAAAACCAACAACTCAACTGTGAAATAATTCTTAAAACAAAACAGCTCTAGTAAAGACTGAACTGGGGGAGTTTCTAGTTGCTGGGTTATGATTTGGGTTTTGGCTTCCTACTACCCTAACAACTATGACTTGAGTTGGAGGGAATTTAAATCTTGCAGTTCTGTCTAAAGAATTACATCACCTCCTTGTGATGCACTTCAGGGAAATTCAGATTGAACTGGATCATGCCTTAATTCAACTTCTTGAGGAAGGTAATATATTACCCCCATTTTCCAGATGCAGAAACTGAAGCCCATGCTCACACAGCTGGTAAATGGCAGGGTCAGGATTCAAACCGAGTTTCTTTGAATTGAGCCCAAGATCTTACTGACTTTAAGTATTATGGGGAAAAGAATATACCTTAATATGTACTGCTAAATACATACCTTTTGTAAAAGAGATAAACGATTGAAAGATTTAATGTGTATTTTTAAACCAAACAATCCCTTGAAATCCAACTATACTTCATTAGGTACATGTTAGTAGTCACTATGTGTTTTATTTCATATTGTGTGAATCTCTGTGCTCAACCAACAAATTAGTAAGTATTTCTATAGACTGATATGGTCTGGGTTATGACTAAATTGTATCAGGAATCTTAAAGTCTTCTAAAGAAAGCTAAATTCATATTTTAAGCTTTACATTAGGCAGTATAAAAACTAGAGAGTACAAAACTGTATATTAGAGACTATATGAAAAGAACTAAACTGGATAGAGAGTAATAAATATACTAATATCCTCAGCTATTTGGAGAATCAAGCAATCAGCCTGGGATGGAAAAGTTGGAATATAAATCTTACTCTGGATCTTGAAGAATGAATACGAGCGGCAAAGTGACAGTTATTTAGAGCTATCGTTGCTTCGCTGTGCTGGGTCCTGGGCCAGTGTACCTACGTATCTGTCTGGCTCCCATCTGCCTCCCACTTCTTCCCTCTCATCAGCTCCTGGTCTGCACCAAAGGCCAACAAACATTGATGTGAGTAGAGGACAATCCCAGGCAGTGTGAAGGTAACCTAAACTCCTTTTCCTATCATGTCTAATTAAATTTAATTAACTCTTCTGATCTAAAAGAGAAAGATCCAAACATTTAAAGTGCTCTATTGGAACTCTGAACTGACCTCTGTTTCAAGATGGCCACCTGAACATCTTTACTGAAACACTTTCTTACCCTCTCACAAATTACTATTGAGATGACCATAGAAATACAAACGATAAATGATAATGTGCTTCTGTTTTGAAACTCATGTCAGAAATATGAACCAAAAGAAGGCTTCCTAAGCAAAGCACCAATGGCGCATATATATATATATATATATATATATATATATATATATATATATAAATGCGACTTCTGTGCACAATTAAAAATCTCTAGATATAAAACAAAACCAACTAAATTATGAACAAGACTGAAGACAAAGAACTAATAGCAATATTTACAGCAGAGGTGACAAAAGAATTGAAATATATATGGGGCTTTACAAATCAATAAGAAATTAGCAATAACCCACCGTAACAAATGAACAAGGAAATAAATGTATTTAAAAATGTTAAACCTCATTAATAATCAGAGAAATGACTATTAAAAAATGGTATGCTATTTTTCATCTGTCATACTGGTATTAAAAATATTATGCTCAACAAGTGGCTGTGTTTTTAGTCATGTGTGAATTTCTAAACCCATGACACAAAGGAAAATTTTCTAATATTACAAAATTGATATCTTTATATGAAAGATGTTTTAAAAAATTTGAATGAAAAACCATAACATTAGAAAAAATATTAATATGAAAACATGTTCTCAATGTCTTTATACAGTAGTTATAGATTTGTGGAAATTATTTCCTTTACTACTCATAATGTAAACTAAACATAAACTAAAACAACTCAAATGTTTTGAATACATATTTATATTGTCTTCATAGTCGGAATATTTTCAACAATAAATTCTGTTGATTGTTTAAAAAAATATATTATGCTCAAGACAATGATATTGTAATTGGAAGTACAAACTGCTAGAATCTTTGGGCATGGATGTTTGAAAATAATGAACAAACATTTCTTCATGCCACTTGACCTAACACTTTTACTTGTATGAGTTTATCATAAAGAAATAACCAAGCATGCGTGCAAAGATATACTCCAAGAACGTTCAGCAAAGCACTTTTCATAACAATGTAAATTGGAAAAAACTTAAATGTCAAAAAAAAATAAGGAACTGATTAAGTAAATTACAGTAAATCTGTTTAAAACAATACTGTGCAGCCTTTTAACATAGTGCTACAGTAGTATATTTTTAAAATAGAAAAATACTTAGGATATTCATTTTGTACATATAGCATGATCCCATCTTGTTCTTAAAAAACACACACACAAAATGAAGAGACCAAGAAAAATGTTAACATCTCTGGATGGTGAGATTACAGATAATTTTCTAAAATAAACATATATTCTACTTTTGTCATAAGGAGAAAAAATGTCATTAAGAAAACAATAGCAAAAAAAAAGAAAACAACAGCACTGACCTATACAACTCTGTTGGAAGTAAATGTTTAGCTATAACCTTGCTCCAAAAAAGCACTGAAATTTTGTGAAGGTATTACTCTCACAAAACAGCAGGCTTCACTCTCCAAAGGAAATAGTAACTGATAGAAAACCCAAATCATTATAGGAAATTAGTTTCCAAGAACAGTACTATTTCTGAAGCTAAACCTTTTGTTGTGAACCAAGCCCAAACTAGAGGGGTTATTCATTCAGTGTTATCTATGAGGTTTATTCCTTCAAAACCTCAGCCTCATCCACTCTTCTGAGCCAACCCCTACAGAGATTTGAGGTGTATGGCTATTAGGCTCTGGAATTAGCCTTGCTGATTTAAACAGTTAATGTCCTCTTTGCACGGGGGCTGGGGTATCCTGGCACCCCTGCGTGACCACAGAGCTTCAACCTATTCCCAATGTCTGTCCAGTTGTTCACTAGTGACAATTGTTTCTGCTATGGTGTCTGATGTCATATCTCCATAGGAATGTTACTTCTGTTTTGGACTGAATGCTTACTTCCCAAAAATTCATGTATTGCAGCCCTAACCACCCCCCCCCCCAACCGCCAGCATGACTGTATTTGGAGATGCAGCCTCTAAGGAAGTCACTGAAGTTAAATGAGGTCATATGAGTGGGGCCCTAATCTGATACGATTAGTGTCCTTATCAGAAGAGACACCAGATCACTCACTCTCTCTCTACATCAGGTGAGGACACAGCAAGAAGGAAGTCATCTGCAAGCCAGAAAGAGAGCTCTTACCATGAAATGAATCAGCAAAACACTGATATTGGACATTCCAGCCTTCAGAACTGCAAGAAAATTAATTTCTATTCTTTATCCACCCAGCCCATGGTATTTTGTTATGGCAGCCTGAACAGACTATGACATCTTCCTTAAGACTCTTGAATGGACCCCATCTGGCTGCCTGTTAGTAGGTTGCCTCAAAGCCTGACCATTGTGTCCTGTGCCCCCAACTGTCTGGTTACTGTAAACTTGCTGAATACACTAAAACCACAGATTTCCTTATGCTTTTCTTGTTGTACTGTCACTATCTGAAACATATGCAGACATGACCTCTCCTCCAAATCATCCATTTACACCACTCCCATCCCCATCACCTCTATAACCGTCTGGGCTCCAAATCAAGTCTGGTCCCTCTTGGACTCTGCAACTTGGACCGCTGGCCTCTCGACCCTAAAGACTAACCCTACAATTTTGTCAGCTCTTCTAAACCTGAACTATCAAAACCTACTTCCTTGAATTTTTTCCCTCCTCTACCCTGGAGCACTGGGGCTCAAGCATGGTTTGCAGTCAAAACATTCAAGGTCAGAAAACAGTCCCCTAAAAGCCTTGACATAAGAGCTAATCTGAGTATCAAACCTTATTTCACTTCTCCATGGAGGAGCTGAGGATTTTATTTTCTTTGGTGGGAGAAAACAAAGGAAGGGACATTTAGTGGATACTCTGACACACACCCAGTTTACCCCTTCCCTGTTCCCAGAGCTCTTGGCCCCTGATGGCTCCCAGCTGGGTCACCTTCTGAGAACTGTCCTTAACTGAAGAAAGCCACCACATTCAAGGTCACTCCCCTCCCTCGGATAGCCTATATGCAATCACAGGTGGACGTGGGGATACCAAGGCCAGTCCCCTTAACTCAAGGGGGTGTAAATCTGAAGAGCCACCCTGGCTCCAGAGCTCCTTGTGGGATTGGCTGAAGTCTTTGTTGAGTCTGCCTCTCAGTTCAACTTCTCCCTGTGCCCAATCCAATTTCTTTCACTCCCAAGTGCTGATCCTGAAGGTGTCCCCAATAAGCTTCTGCAAACAAATATCTTAGAGTCTGTTTTCTGTGGAACCCAACCTAAGACAGAATGATCAAATAATTAATGCATTTCTGGTGGTGTAATTTTTCACTTAGCATATTCCAAAACAGAGCTTTCAAAATTCTTTCCTCCTTTGCTCAGCTCAAAAGCCCCCGACGAAGAACCCCATTCCATGACCCTGTTTATATCAATCCCATGAAATCTGCACAGCTCAAACTCCAATTCTTCCATGATGGTTTGAGTTCAGCTGGACTTAGGGTGAACCTTCAGTCTGTTGTGCAATGCACTGCCTGGTTTGCATGAAACACTCAATAAATACTCCTTTTTAAATATACCACACACACACACATACTTAGGATATGTGTTTCTTATTCTATCATCCTTGTGCTTCATTTATTCATTCAACAACAATATGACACCTACTATGGGCACTGTGCTTGTCAGGGACTGTGGAAGTACAAAAGCTGTCACGAGCTACAGCACATTTCTCCAGAAGATTCACTGCCATACTGCGACAACTGAGAACCTTCTGTGTTGATTTAGGATGAGGCTGACTCCAGGTTAGATAGTATGTGAGAGATCAGAGAGTGTAAGATGTAATATGCCCTCAGAACACCAGCTGGTTGGGGAGAGGAGGTATTCACAAGGCAATGTATGCCCAGCACCAGATGAACATTTAGACAATAAATGAAACAATATCAAAAGGGTAGGCAGGGGCTTCCCTGGTGGCGCAGTGGTTCAGGGTCCGCCTGCCGATGCAGGGGACACGAGTTCATGTCCCGGTCCGGGAAGATCCCACAGGCCGCGGAGCGGCTGGGCCCGTGAGCCATGGCCGCTGAGCCTGCGCGTCCAGAGCCTGTGCCCCGCAACGGGAGAGGCCACAACAGTGAGAGGCCCACGTACCGCAGGAAAAAAAAAAAAAAAAGGGGGTGGGCAGGATAATAAGACAATAGTCCTGGAAAGTCTGCAGTGGTAAATTGTCACCTCTAAGAAGTAGAGGGGCACAAACTGAACATTTCAGGATTAACTTTTCAGTAAGCTGCTTCATTTTATCTTCTCAAAAGAAATCTCTTTATAAAACTTTTCCACAAAGAAGTAACTTTTGTATTTTTTCGTGTTAGAAAGGCCCTGCAGACTTCAGATATTAAACATTAACCTCATATATAATGAAACCCCTAGACGGGCTCTCTAGGAAATGTCTCACATTTGCCAGTCTAATGAAGGAAATGTTCATTTCCATGGCTGGATTGTCAACTTCTACTTTAAGAATTTTTTGTTTTTCATCATAATTTTGGTAGACTTCAAGAGAAATCAGCTTAATTGTTGAACTTAATATTGTATTTGCTACACGCCCATGTGCACAACAATCACTATTAGAAACTCATTACCTGAAAAGTCGGGGTTTAAATTAAGATCAACTGATCTAGTTTAGAAATATATTAAATGGGCTTTGACTGTCTGCACTACACAGTGGGCAAATTTCTCATAATGACCATTACTCAACTGAAATGTAATAGAAATGACTGGAGCCCCTTCCATAGACAAAACTACTGATAAGAGACACCTACTGGTGGTTTCTAGAAATTACATCGTCTGGGTTCGCAAAAAAAATCTTGTGTTAACCGCTTGCTCCAGGTCAAAAGGCCATAGCGAGTTTTTCATGGAGACAGAGTTTGGATTGATTCTTGGGTTAAGTACGTTAAGGTAAAATCTTGTACATTTCTCCAAAAATGGAAGTGCACTGTAACAATTTCAATTTTTTTACTATTCAAATAAAAGGAAAAAGAAAGTAGACATTTAAAAATATATTTCATTGCTCAGGACTAGCAAACATTTGTTCAACAATGATGTCACTCTTTCTGAAGATCAGCATTTGGGTTAGATTCACCATAATGTAAATTCAAGACTTAGAACCAGCTCTACAAATATCCTCACTAGACCTATTACAAACTCTCATTTTGCACCTGTGCCTCATAAAATATATTCATCCTCTTTGCACCTAATTTCAAATCACGCTGCACCTCTTCACGGTTCTAATCTCACTGGCAACTGATCATATATGGCACTTTTCTCCAACTGTAATCTTATTTTTCGCTTATTTTTAAGTGTTTTCCATTTCAGCCTCCTACTAAAACTCTCGTTTTACTGAGCTTATTGGAATATCTGAAACCCCATTCCCCATGCACATTTCCTCTAAACAAAACTGAGTAACAAACTGAAACGTGCGGTACAGACAGGAGTGTTCTTGAATACCAGAATCTTTTTTTTCCCATACTCTTTTCCATTACGGTGTATTACAGGTAATTGAATGCAGTTCTCTGTGCTATACAGTAGGACCTTGTTGTTTATCTACTTTCTATATATTAGTGTGTTATCTGCTAATCCCAAACTCCTAATTTATCCCCCCAACCCCCTTTCCCCTTAGGTAAACATAAGTTTGTTTTCTATGTCTGTGAGTCTGTTTCTGTTTTGTAAATATGTTCATTTGTATCATATTTTAGACGCCACATATAAGTGACATCATACGGTATTTGTCTTTCTCTTTCTGACTTACTTCACTTAGTATAATCTGTAGGTCCATCTATGTTGCTGTAAATGGCATTATGTGATCCTTTTTATGGCTGAGTAATTTTCCATTGTGTGTGAGTGTGGGTGTCTGTGTGTGTGATGGACATTTAAGTTGCTTCCGAGATAGTGAGGGAGCTTCAAGATGGCGGAAGAGTAAGACGTGGAGATCACCTTCCTCCCCACAAATACATCAGAAATGCATCTACATGTGAAACAACTCCTACAGAACAACTTCTGAATGCTGGCAGAAGACCTCAGACCTCCCAAAAGGCAAGAAACTCCCCACGTACCTGGGTAGGGCAAAAGAAAAAACAAAAACAAAGAACAGGACGGGACCTGCACCAGTGGGAGAGAGCTGTGAGGAGGAAAAGTTTCCACACACTAGGAAGGCCCTTCGCAGGCAGGGACTGTGGGTGACGGATGGGGGGAAGCTTCGGAGCCACGGAGGAGAGCGCAGCAACAGGGGTGCGGAAGGCAAAGCGGAGAGATTCCCGCACAGAGGATCGGTGCTGACCAGCACTCACCAGCCACAGAGGCTTGTCTGCTCACCCGCCAGGCGGGCGGGGCTGCGAGCTAAGGCTCGGGCTTTGGTCGGAGCACAGGGAGAGGGCTGGGGTTGGCGGCGTGAACAGAGACTGAAGGGGGCTAGTGCGCCACAGCTAGTCGGGAGGGAGTCCAGGAAAAGTCTGGAGCTGTCGAAGAGGCAAGAGACTTTTTCTTCCCTCTTTATTTCCAGGTGCACGAGGAGAGGGGATTAAAAGCGCCACTTAAAGAAGCTCCAGAGACGGGCGCGAGCCACGGGTTTCAGCGCGGACCCCAGAGACGGGCATGAGAGGCTAAGGCTGCTGCTTCAGCCACCAAGAAGCCTGTGTGCGAGCACAGGTCACCATCCACACCTCCCTTCCGGGGAGCCTGTGCAGCCCACCACTGCCAGCGTCCCGTGGTCGAGGGACAACTTCCCCGAGAGAACGCACGGCACGCCTCAGGCTGCTGCAACGTCCTCCCAGCCTCTGCCGCTGCAGGGTCGCCCCACATCTGTACCCTCCCTCCTCCCGGCCTGAGTGAGCCAGAGCCCACGAATCAGCTGCTACTTTAACCCCGTCCTGTCTGAGCGAAGAACAGATGCCCTCCGGTGACCTACATGCAGAGGCGGGGCCAAATCCAAAGCTGAACCCCGGGAGCTGTGCAAACAAAGAGAAAGGGAAATCTCTCCCAGCAGCCTCAGGAGCAGCAAATTAAATCTCCACAATCAACTTGATGTACCCTGCATCTGTGGAATACCTTAATAGACAACGAATCATCCCAAATTGAGGAGGCGGACTTTGGGAGAAATGATATATATATTTTTTTCCCTTTTTCACTTTTTGTGAGTGTGTATGTTTCTGTGTGTGATTTTGTCTGTATAGCTTTGCTTTTACCATTTGTCCTAGGGTTCTGTCTGTCCATTTGTTCTGTTTTGTTTTGTTTTAGTATAGTTTCTAGCACTTGTTATCATTGGTGGATTTGTTCTTTGGTTTGGTTGCTCTCTTCTTTATTTTTTTAATTACTTAAAAAAATTTTAATAATTATTTTTTATTTTTATTATTTTATTTTATCTTCTTCTTTCTTTCTTTTTTTTCTCCCTTTTATTCTGAGCCGTGTGGATGACAGGCTCTTGGCGCTCCAGCCAGGCGTCAAGGCTGTGACTCTGAGGTGGGAGAGCCAAGTTCAGGACACTGGTCCACAAGAGACCTCCCAGCTCCATGTAATATCAAACAGCAAAAAACTCCCAGAGATCTCCATCTCAACGCCAAGACCCAGCTCCGGTCAACGACCAGCAAGCTACAGTGCAGGACACCCTAGGCCAAACAACTAGCAAGACAGGAAGACAACCCCATCCATTAGCACAGAGGCTGCCTAAAATCATAATAAGGCCACAGACACCCCAAAACACACCACCAGACGTGGACCTGCCCACCAGGAAGACAAGATCCAGCCTCATCCATCAGAACCCAGGCACAAGTGCCCTCCACCAGGAAGCCTACACAACCCACTAAACCAACCTTAGCCACTGGGGACACACAACAAAAACATGGAAACTAAGAACCTGCAGCCTGCGAAAAGGAGACCCCCAAACACAGTAAATTAAGAAAAATGAGAAGACAGAGAAACACACAGCAGATGAAGGAGCAAGGTAAAAACCCACCAGACCTAACAAATGAAGAGGAAATAGGCAGTCTACCTGAAAAAGAATTCAGAAAAATGATAGGAAAGATGATCCAAAATCTTGGAAATAGAATGGAGAAAACACAGGAAACGTTTAACAGGGACCTAGAAGAACTAGAGAGCAAACAAACAGAGATGAACAACAAAATAAATGAAATTAAAATTTCTCTAGAAAGGATCAGTAGCAGAATAACTGAGGCAAAAGAACGGATAAGTGACCTGGAAGATAAAATAGGGGAAATAACTACTGCAGAGCAGAATAAAGAAAAAAGAATGAAAAGAATTGGGGACAGTCTCAGAGACCTCTGGGACAACGTTAAACGCACCAACACTCGAATTATAGGGGTCCCAGAAGAAGAGGAGAAAAAGAAAGGGACTGAGAAAATATTTGAAGAGGTTATAGTTGAAAACTTCCCTAATATGGGAAAGGAAATAGTTAATCAAGTCCAAGAAGCACAGAGAGTCCCATAAAGGATAAATCCAAGGAGAAACATGCCAAGACACATACTAATCACTATCAAAAATTAAATACAAAGAACAAATATTAAAAGCAGCAAGGGAAAAACAACAAGTAACACATAAGGGAATCCCCATAAGGTTAACAGCTGATCTTTCAGCAGAAACTCTGCAAGCCAGAAGGGAGTGGCAGGACATATTTAAAGTGATGAAAGAGAAAATCCTACAACCAAGATTACTCTACCCAGCAAGTATCTCATTCAGATTTGATGGAGAAATTAAAAGCTTTACAGACAAGCAAAACCTAAGAGAATTCAGCACCACCAAAACAGCTTTATAACAATGACGAAAATGGTAATAGGAACATACATATCGATAATTACCTTAAATGTAAATGGTTAAATGCTCCAACCAAAAGATATAGGCTGGTTGAATGGATAGAAAAACAAGACCCATATATATGCTGTCTACAAGAGAGCCACCTCAGACCTAGGGACACATACAGACTGAAAGTGAGGGGATGGGAAAAGATATTCCATGCAAATGGAAATCAAAAGGAAGGTCGAGTAGCAATTTTCATATCAGACAAAACAGACTTTAAAACAAAGACCAGTACAAGAGACAAAGAAGGACATTACATAACGATCAATGAACTTTGGATCAACCCAAGAAGAAGGTATAACAATTGTAAATATTTATGCACCCAACATAGGAGCACCTCAATACATAAGGCAAATACTAACAGCCATAAAAGGGGAAATCGACAGTAACATATTCATAGTAGGGGACTTTAACACCCAACTTTCACCAATGGACAGATCATAGAAAATGAAAATAAATACGGAAACACAAGCTTTAAATGATACATTAAACAAGATGGACTTAATTAATATATATAGGACATTCCATCCAAAAACAACATAATACTCATTCTTCTCAAGTGCTCTTGGAACATTCTCCAGAATAGATCATACACTGGGTCACTAATCATGCCTTGGTAAATTTAAGAAAATTGAAATCGTATCAAGTTACTTTTCCGACCACAACGCTATGAGACTAGATATTCAATTACAGGAAAATATCTGTAAAAAATACAAACACATGGAGGCTAAACAATACACTACTTAATAACCAAGAGATCACTTAAGAAATCAAAGAGGAAATCAAATAATACCTAGAAACAAATGACAATGAAAACACGATGAACCAAAACCTATGAGATGCAGCAAAAGCAGTACTAAAAGGGAAGTTTATAGCAATACAATCCTACCTTAAGAAACAAGAAACATCTCAAATAAACCTAACCTAACCTTACACCTAAGCAATGAGAGAAAGAAGAACAAAAAACCCCCAAAGTTAGCAGAAAGAAAGAAATCATAAAGATTAGAGCAGAAATAAATGAAATAGAAATAAAGAAAACAATAGCAAAGATCAATAAAACTAAAAGCTGACTCTTTGAGGTGATAAACAAAATTGATAAACCATTAGCCAGACTCATCAAGAAAAAGAGGAAGAGGACTCAAATCAATAAAATTAGAAATGAAAAAGGAGAAATCACAACTGACACTGCAGAAATACAAAGTATCCTAAGAGACTACTACAAGCAACTCTATGCCAATAAAATGGACAACCTGGAAGAAATGGACAAATTCTTAGAAAGGTATAATCTTCCAAGACTCAACCAGGAAGAAATAGAAAATATGAACAGACATTAACAGTAATGAAATTGAAACTGTGATTAAAAATCTTCCAATAAACAAAAGTCCAGGACCAGATGGCTGCACAGGGGAATTCTATCAAACATTTAGAGAGGACCTAGCACCCATCCTTCTCAAACTCTTCCAAAAATTTCAGAGGAAGGAACACTCCCAAACTCATTCCATGAGGCCACCATCACCCTGATAACAAAACCCAACAAAGATATCACAAAAAAGAAAATTACAGACCAATATCACTGATGAATATAGATGCAAAAATCCTCAACAAAATACTAGCAAACAGAATCCAACAACACATTTAAAGGGTGATATACCATGTTCAAGTGGGATTTATCCCAGGGATGCAAGGATTCTTCAATATATGCAAATCAATCAATGTGATACACCACATTAACAAACTGAAGAAGAAAAAACATATGATCATCTCGATAGATGCAGAAAAAGCTTCTGACAAAATTCAACACCGATTCATGATAAAAACTCTCCAGAAAGTGGGCATAGAGGGAACCTACCTCAAGATAATAAAGGCCATATATGACAAACACACAGAAAACATCATTCTCAATGGTGAAAAACTGAAAGCATTTCCTCTAAGATCAGGAACAAGACAAGGATGTCCACTCTCACCACTATTATTCAACATAATTTTGGAAGTCCTAGCCACAGCAATCAGAGAAGAAAAAGAAATAAAAGGAATACAAATTGGAAAAGAAGAAGTAAAACTGTCACTGTTTACAGATGACATGATACCAAACATAGAGAATCCTAAAGATGCCACCAGAAAACTACTAGAGCTAATCTATGAATTTGGTAAAGTTTCAGGATACAAAATTAATGCACAGAAATCTCTTGCATTCCTATACACTAATGATGAAAAATCTGAAAGAGAAATTAAGGAAACACTCCCATTTACCACTGCAACAAAAAGAATAAAATACCTAGGAATAAACCTACCTAGGGAGACAAAAGACCTGTATGCAGAAAACTATAAGACACTGATGAAAGAAATTAAAGATGATACAAATAAATGGAGAGATATGCCATCTTCTTGGATTGGAAGAATCAACATTGTGAACATGACTCTACTACCCAAAGCAATCTGCAGATTCAATGCAATCCCTATCAAATTACCACTGTCATTTTTCACCGAACTAAAACAAAAAATTTCACAATTTGTATGGAAACACAAAAGACCCCGAATAGCCAAAGCAATCTTGAGAAAGAAAAACAGAACTCTAGGAATCAGGCTCCCTGACTTCAGACTATACTACAAAGCTACAGTAATCAAGACAGTATGGTACTGGCACAAAAACAGACATATATATCAATGGAACAGGACAGAAAGCCCAGAGATAAACCCACGCACATATGGTCACCTTATCTTTGATAAAGGAGGCAAGAATGTACAGTGGAGAAAAGACACCCTCTTCAATAAGTGGTGCTGGGAAAACTGGACAGCTACATGTGAAAGAATGAAATTAGAACACTCCGTAACACCATACACAAAAATAAACTCAAAATGGATTAAAGACCTAAATGTAAGGCCAGACACTATCAAACTCTTAGAGGAAAACATAGGCAGAACACTCTATGACATAAATCACAGCTAGATCCTTTTTGACCCACTTCCTAGAGAAATGGAAATAAAAACAAAAATAAACAAATGGGACCTAATGAAACTTAAAAGCTTTTGCACAGCAAAGGAAACCATAAACAAGATGAAAAGACAACCCTCAGAATGGGAGAAAATATTAGCAAATGAAGCAACTGACAAAGCATTAATCTCCAAAACATACAAGGAACTCATTCAGCTCAATATCAAAAAAACAAACAACCCAATCCAAAAATGGGCAGTAGACCTAAATAGACATTTCTCCAAAAAGATAAACAGATTGCCAACAAGCACATGAAAGAATGCTCAACATCATTAATCATTAGAGAAATGCAAATCAAAACTACAATGAGATATCATCTCACACCAGTCACAATGGCCATCATCAAAAAATCTACAAACAGTAAATGCTGGAGAGGGTGTGGAGAAAAGGGAACCCTCTTGCACAGTTGATGGGAATGTAAATTGATACAGCCACTATGGAGAACAGTATGGAATTTCCTTAAAAAACTATAAATAGAAGTACCATACGACCCAGCAATCTCACTACTAGGCATATACCCTGAGAAAACCATAATTCAAAAAGTGTCATGGGCTTCCCTGGTGGCGCAGTGGTTGAGAGTCCGCCTGCCGATGCAGGGGACACGGATTCGTGCCCCAGTCCGAGAAGATCCCACATGCCGCGGAGTGGCTGGGCCCGTGAGCCATGGCCGCTGAGCCTGCGCGTCCAGAGCCTGTGCTCACAACGGGAGAGGCCACGACAGTGAGAGGCCCGTGTACCACCAAAAAAAAAAAAAGAAAAGAAAAGAAAAAAAAGCGTCTTGTACCAAAATGTTCATTGCAGCACTATTTACAATAGCCAGGACATGGAAGCAACCTAAGTGTCCATCAACAGATGAATGTATAGAGAAGATGTGGCACATATATACAATGGAATATAACTCAGACATAAAAAGAAACGAAATTGAGTTATTTGTAGTGAGGTGGATGGACCTAGAGTCTGTCATACAGAGTGAAGTAAGTCAGAAAGAGAAAAGCAAATACCATATGGTAACACATATATATGTAATCTTAAAAAAAAAAAAAAAAGGTCATGAAGAACCTAGGGGCAAGACGGGAATAAAGACACAGTCCTACTAGAGAATGAACTTGAGGATACCGGGAGGGGGAAGGGTAAGCTGGGACGAAGTGAGAGTGGCATGGACATATATACACTACCCAATGTAAAATAGATAGCTAGTGGGTAGCAGCCGCATAGCACAGGGAGCTCAGCTCGGTGCTTTGTGACCACCTAGAGGGGTGGGATAGGGAGGGAGGGTAGGAGGGAGGGAGACGCAAGAGGGAAGAGGTATGGGGACATATGTATATGTATAACTGATTCACTTTTTTATAAAGCAGAAACAGACCACTGTAAAGCAATTATACTCCATTAAAGATGTTAAAAAAAAAAAGTTGCTTCTATGTCTTAGCTATTGTAAATAGTGTTGCTATGAACACAGGGGCACATGTATATTTTTGAATTATGTTTTTCTCCAGATGCATGCCCAGGAGTGGAACATACGGCAACTTAGTTTTTTGAGGAACCTCCATACTGTTCTCCATAGTAGCTGCACCAATTTACATTCCCACCAACAGTGTAGGAGGGTTCCCTTTTCTCCACACCCACTCCAGCACTGGTTATTTGTAGACTTTTTAATGATGACCATTGTATCTGGTGTGAGGTGATAATCCTTGCAGTTTTGATTTTCATTTCTCTAATAATTAGCGATGTTGAATATCTTTTCACATGCCTATTAGTCATCTGTATGTCTTCTTTGGAAAAATGTCTATTTAGGTCTTCTGCCCTTTTTTCAATTGGGTTGTTTGGTTTTTTGTTATTGAGTTGTATGAGCTGTTTGTATATTTTGGAAATTGAGCCCTTGTTTGTCCCATCTTTTGCAAATATTTTCTCCCATTCCATAGGTTGTCTTTTTGTTTTGTTTATGGTTTCCTTTGTTGTGCAAAAGCTTATCAGTCTGATTAGGTCCCATCTCTTTAGTTTTGCTTTTTCTATTGCCCTGGGAGACTGACCTAAGAAAACACTGGTATGATTTGTATCAAAGAATGCTTTGCCTATATTCTCCTTTAGGAGTTTTATGGTGTCATGTCTTATATTTAAATCTTTAAGCCATTTTGAGTTTATTTTTATGTATGGTGTGAGGGATTGTTCTAACTTCATTGATTTACATGCGTTTGTCCAGCTTTCCCAACACCACTTGCTGAAGAGACTATGTTTTCTCCATTGTATATTCTTGCCTCCTTTGTCAAAGATTAACTGACCATAGGTGTGTGGGTTTATTTCTGGGCTCTCTATTCTTTGAACACCAGAATCTTTTTTGTTGTTGTTGTTTTTGATTGATACAAACAAATGCACAGAATCAACTGGCCCACAGTTTCCACCAAAGGCCTGAGGCAGTACATTTTTTGAACACCAGAATCTTGACTTCAATTTTCAAGTGAGCCCATCTGAACTGAGTTCACAATAGGGAATGAATAGCATGCATGGGCTAAAATAGCACAGATATGTACTGTAGTTTGTGCTTGTGTGTGTGTGTGCGTGAGTGTGTGTGTGTGTGTGTGTGTACAGTACAAATAAATACGTTTAGGTCTGATGTTAACAACAATCCCTTTTCACCAGGAAATTAGAAAACCTCTTTAGGCAGTTCTAATGAGATCCAGATTGCCTAGAAACACCATCCAGGTTCAGCATCATCTATGTCCAGTACTCTGCCCTGGAATAATGGCTTCCTTGTATTGGGGTTATACTCATTGCTAGGGAAATTATCAGTATTGGTCTTTAATTATCAAAAGTTCAGTATTTAAATGCAGACTCTTTATCTGCTTTAGTACTATGGTTGAGCCACTAATGTTTGTAACTAATACACAGTTGTGCATAATATGGAAATTCAGTGGATTGCCTTTTCTTCAATACAGCTCTATAAAATACATGTTATACCTGTCTCATTACTCTGGGCAGCTGTTTCCACCACTGGGCACAACATGTGTACTGCAGTCAGACAGAAGGTATCTTGTAATATGAGCCCATCAATACCTCTCAAAGTCTCTCTCATTGTGAAGATACCATATTCTTTCTATGTTTTATCACATGAGATGGGCATCCCCTTGGCATCTGAAAAGTAGCAGAAGCATGGCACTTAGCCACTTTAAACATAATTATAGCTACACAGGTGTTATGGAATCACAGAAGGATTTACAGCTAATGGATTCTAATTCCCCAATTCTTCAGGGCACAAAGACCCAGAGAAGGTATGTTATTTTCTTCAACAGATGCTTCTTTAAGTACCTACCCTGTACAGTGGGATGCAAAAGTAGTAAGACAAAAATCTCCCTGAGAAAATTTTATTCTGAGGAAGGAGATAGTAAGTAATGTTGTAATTATGATGTGACTCAGTAATCATTTCCTTGGGACAGAGATATTTGCCAAGTGTGATCACAATATAAAAGAAACAAAGCTGGTTAACGGAAAGTTGGGTCTTTGCATTTGCATTCTACTGCAGCTTCCAAAACCCCACAAAGGCAACCCCAGAAGAAGCTTCATGTTTTGTGATAGACAGACAAGCACACACACACAGCTTGGGGCCCTGAGGCATCTATAAATTCCGAAAAGCCCTGACAGGAGAACAGCATGCCTGCCATCAACTGCATCACACTCTCTTAAGACAAGATGAAGCCACAGTTGGGCAGGCCTTGATGGGGACATCTCATTCCCACTCCACTCAGCATCAGCTGGGGTGGCTCAAAGGCTGGAGGCTCTAAAGACTCCATCACTCACCTGTCTGCCACCTGGAGGCCAAAAGAGCTGGGACTCCTTGGGGACATCTCTCTATCCCTATGTGGTCTCTCAATGTGGGCTCTCCAGCTCAACCTGGTGGCTTCAGCTAATAGGCTTTTTTGTTTTGTTTTGTTTTGTTTTTGGCTTAAACAACACAAATTTATTATCTTAGAGTTCTGTAATTCAGAAGTCTGACACAGATCACAAGTCACAATATGCTTCACACTTAAGGTGACAGCAGTGATGATTCCTTCTGGAGGTTCTGGGAGAGAACCCATTTCCTTGTCTTTTCTAGCTAGTTAAGGCCACCTACACTTGTTGGCTCGTGACACCTCCTCACATTACTCCAACCTCTTGTTTCCATCATCACATTTCCTCCTTTCTCCTTTGACTTCTGCTGCCTCTTGCTTATGAGAACCATTGTGATTACACTGGGCCCACCCAGATTACCAAGGATAATCTCCCCTAAATCCTGATCCTTAACTTAATCACATTTGCCAAGTCTCTTTTGCCATGTATGAACTTGTAACATTCACAAGTTCTGGGGATAAAGACATGGGCGTATTTGGGGAGCCATTATTCTTTGGCCGAACTTCCCACCCATCAGCTCAGAGCTGTCAAGGTGTATGTCTCAGTAGGGAGAAAGCCAGGTAGCAACGGCATCCTCTTTGATGACCCTGATTTGGAAGTCATGCAGTGTCCCTTCCACTTTATTTTAATTGTCATCAGCGAGTTACTACAGACAGCCTTTATTCAAATGTAAGGGCTATGAAACATTACATCTTGAAAGGAGGAATGTCAAAAATTTGCATACATTTAAAAACCACCAGTATCTGTGTGTGGGAGTGTATATGTGTGTTTTATGTACATGCATACACAAAAGTATTTTTAAAGATGAACTGGGCACACACCAAATTCATGATAGTGATTGCTCCATGGGGGAAATGAATGGGATCTGCAAAATGACCCAAAATTTGTTCACATTTATCCTTAATACCTTAATATTTTAACTGAGAATTAAGAATTTTAATATGACACATATTAGTAAGTATCAGTCCTAGGAGGTCTGGAATAATGCATATGGTAGGTTAATTGCATTGACAGCCCCAATTAAAGGTCTCCCTATATCCACACCATATAAACTACCACTTCATAGCCCCTCCCATCAAGAGGCAGAGTCTCTTTCTCCACTCCTTGAATTGGGCTGGCCTTGTGACTTGGTTTGGTCAACAGAAAGCAATGGGTCTGGTGTGCCAGTTTTGAGACTAGGTTTTAGGAGATCTTGCACACTTCTGCTTTCTTTCTTTCAGACGTCTGTGCTCACCATGAGAACAACCCTGAAATAGCTTATTGGAGGATGACAGGCCACGTGGAGCGTAGGTGAGTCAGCCCAGCTGTGGCCATCATAGACCAGCCAACCCCTGCCCCTTACCAAGCTGATAAACCAGCTGACCACTGTAAAAACAGGACAATAGACCCCAAATAGAGTTGCTTATGCTAAGCCCCATGTCATCAAACCAAGACTTAATTACAGTTTCAGTTCTCCCAGAAATGGAATGGTAAACTAGTCAATCAGGAATTGCCTGATCAGCACTAGTTAGGTAAGTGGCCTGATAGACCCCTGCCATCTCCTAAAAAGAACTAACCTTATATAACCAACCTGCTTTTTTGTCTAGTAGAACTTCCTTGCTCCTGTTCCCTTCTGCTACTGAGGTCTTTCATCTCGTTCAGCTCCTCAGAGCTCCTTTCTATCTGCTAGATTGGAAGCTGCCCAATTCAAATCAATTTTTGCTAAAATAAACTCTTAAAAAATTTAATATGCCTCAATTTATCTTTTAACACCACCCATGCATGAGCTTCCCATGTAGCCCCTGCACTCCTGAGAAATGATTAATGACATAAGCAACCAAATTTTGAGCTGGTATGTTACACAGCAAAACAGCCTGATACAAAATGCTTGTTACTGTTCTCTAAGCTTTTCTGTATTTTTACATTTATTCAAGATAAGAAAGAAAAACAGCAAGGAAAAGTGGAACAGAATGAAAAATTAAAGTCGCATTGATGGAAGTTTCAAAACCTAAAATGGCAACTGGTTCCTTATTTTGACTGTCATGAATAAAAAAATCCCAAAGGTACTTATTATATTCTTTGTATTTAGAAGGAGGCCTTTCGATATGATTCAAATACTACTATTAAGCATAGCAAAACAACCAAAACATGTTAATTATAACAAGGAAATGGAACACTAGAAAATGCATACTTGTTGATATGCTGCTTTGATCCACAAAACACAATACTTACAGTAATTAATCTTCATTATGAAATGGGTATTTCATCCAATAATAGACAACTACTTTTTTTCTCTTTCCTATTAAATAATGGCAGTTTAAAACAACAAATAACAATGCAAGGTCAATGAAGTAGGGGCTAACTAAATTAAGTTTTCTTAGCCCAAATCTTCCACATTCTTCCCAGGAGATTCAATAATGGGAATGTTTTTGCTCATTGTTAGGGACTGAATATTTGTGCCACTTGCCCCTGCCCCACAAATTCATATGTTGAAGCCCTAATCCCCAGTAATACCAATGTGATGGTATTTGGAGGTGAAATCTTTGGGAGATAATTAGGTCATGAGGGTGGAGCCCTCATGAATGGGATTAGTTCCCTTATAAGAAGAGACAGAAGCCAGAGCCCCCCCCCCCCCTCACTCTACCATGTGAGGATACAGCAAGAAGACTACCATCTGTTAATCAGGAAGAGCTTCCCTCATCATAATTCAACCATGCTGGCACCCTGATCTCAAACTTTCTAGGCTCCAGAATTGTGAGAAATAAATCCCTGTTGTTTAAGCCCCCCAGCCTATGGCATTCTGCTATACAGACTGAACTAAGACACTAATCCAGTAACCTCTTTATGTACTAATCTTTAAAAACCAATATAACTATGTGAGGAAATTTATATTTATATTTTGGTAATTTATTTTTAAAAAAACATCATGAAGTTTTCAATATTGAGCAAGAGAAAGAGATTTTAACTGATCATTTCACTACCAATGAGACAATATGCATTTCAAAGTTTGCACAACTGTCGCAATTTCATTTAATTTTATCCTTTTAAATAAAGATATCTCTTTATGTTCATAACTAAAAAGAATTTTATTGTTTGGTGCAACTCTTTTCCTATCAGGAGACTCACCAAGGAGAAGACAAATCTTTCATCAGACCAGGTAACCTAACTTTTCGTTTGAAAATATATGACGTTGAGTGTGCACACACACGTGCATGCACTGACCTGGAAGTCATTCTTCCAAGGGCATCTGTAAGGCTCATCACATCAAGCGGATCAAAATTAATTATCAGGGGAGGCAGCTATTATGGTTCCATCCTCTTGGACCAATGCATATGAAGACAATGGTGGAAAATCAATAACGTCACTAGGTCAAGGGCACTTGACAGTACAGAACCAATAAATGCTCTTCGTCCATATTTACACAGAGCTGATCTTCAAAAAAAAAAGTGACTTCCAAAGCCATAATCTCTACTCATGTGAAAATCTCAAGGCTTTTGTGGAAGTTACTGTCCAGTACATATTTCTGCTGTCAGGCTACTTCTGTCACCGCATTTAAACCATGAAGTGCGTTTGCTGCTGATTCAACTATTATGGCAGGAAAATGACCTGTAAAGTTCTTTTGAGGAGCCTGGCATTTTGCATATATTATAAAAATACAAAGAGGAGGAAAATGTGTTAAAAATGAAGTTTATGAAAAGTCATCCAACTAAACTTTACATTTCATAGACTACAGAGACTGCCTGATTTGTGAGACTAAAATGGGGGGAGAAAAAGAAACCTGTCAAGGCAAAAAAAACCTCTATATTCTCGTGTTTTCAAGGGCAGTTGTCAACTTTTTTTCTATCTACAAAATCTCAATGGTAAGTGACAAAGTGGAAAATGTGCCAAACTATATTATTTGACCTCTTTTTGGTGGTTCAGATGTGCAAAGAACTTAATAGATTGGAACATATGCTTTACTTGGGGGGGTGGGGTGCAAAGTGATTAATGTGTGTGAACTAAGATTTGAGAGCAATCTGCGATTGAAAGCAATGACAAAAGTCTCAATTTTTTATGAGTTCTCTAAAGGAAGAGACCTTGGTTTCATGTGAGGTAGGCTAGAATTATGTCCCTCAGAGGTAATGGTGACTTATCTCTGCTTAATTCACAGCAATCAAATAGTTGACTAAGAGGCAAAACTTCTGAGTCTGTACCACAACCTGGTGCCAGAACATGGGGAGGGGGAAGGAGAAGCTTGGACGAAGTGAGAGAGCGGCACTAACATATATACACTACCAAATGTAAAACAGATAGCTAGTGGGAAGCAGCCGCATAGCACAGGGAGATCAGCTCGGTGCTTTGTGGCCACCTAGAGGGGTGGGGTAGGGAGGGTGGAAGGGAGGGAGATGCAAGAGGGAGGAGATATGGGGATATACGTATATGTATAGCTGATTCACTTTGTTATAAAGCAGAAACTAACACACCATTGTAAAGCAATTATACTCCAATAAAGATGTTAAAAAAAAAAAAAAACATTGAGTGTCTCTCATCACTGATACCGTGAAATGAAAGAAATCACTTGAGGGCTGAAGGGCGCTGCTATTTTCCACATCAAGACATTTTGCCAAGAGGATGCACAGGCATAGAGGTCAGGGAGAGCCTCATTCCTGCTCTCACTTATCCTTAGTTGGGGGATTGGAGGAAGGGGAAGCAATTAACCATTTCACTTCTGATCAGAGATAACTGTGTCATTAGAAGTGGTGTGTGTATGTGTATGTGTATGTGTGTGTGTGTGTGTGTGTGTGTGTGTGTGTTCACACGCACGCCACTTGACTGATCAGAAATCAAACCCATGGCCGTGTTTCCTGACCCAGAATGGGAATTTTTATTCCTTAATCATATCCCCCTGGCTGCTTCACTGACCAGCTTCAGTGCAAGATTTGATGCGAGCACATTATTTACAAGAATTAAAGAGCTTGGGGAGTCGGATGGCAGAAGGAGGACATTTTTTTCACAGCAGCATTCACAAGCATCAATACTGCTAAAAGTCAGTCCGCATTTCCATCAAAACCTCCTGATTTGCAGCCATTTATAACTTGGCTATAAAAATCACTCCTAGGCTGTAATTCGGCAAATAGTGCCTCAGCTGAGGGGAAAATTGTCCCCTCTTGGTAGCTGCTGGCCTGTTTTGGTTTACCTTTTGTTTTAGTGATTTGAGGGAGATACACAGTTATTTGAAAGATGCTCTTTAAATGTAACCCTCAGGAGGCGAAAATGTTAGCACTTTAAGGCATTCATTTGTATTTCCACCTCCAGTGAAAGGGGTGACGTTGACTACAGTTAATCCTGTCATGGTCCCAATTATTTCTGGCATTTTCAGAAAGCAAAGACAATGGGCAAAGCCTTCCATTCGAAGGCAGTTAGTCAGCAGAAAGGCTCTAAATACTTGTGAGGTTTGTATTTCCCGAGCCACCTCGAAGGACGACAGGCTGTTGACTGTTGTCTCAGAACTGATTTCCTCCTGTGAAGACCAAATCACTACGAAAGCACTGGAGAGCTCAGCATTTTTAATTGCCTCAAGGTGCTTATTTGCAGGGAAGGGATAAACTCGGGAGGATCAAATAAGGAAGGGAGGAAAACTCGGCTCAGCCTCCCAAATGAACCAGATCATTTTCTCCTCTCATCACTTTCACATCTGTGATTTTCCTCCTTTCTCCCAAGAAAGGTACACGCTCTTCTGTGCCATTAAGGAGAGATGATTACTAGGGCCCGAGTCAGATGTTCCTGGTCTGTTTCTAGAGCCCCATTTGCCCTCGCCTGTGCACTTTTAAGAGAAGCCAGGCAGCTGGCAGCACCCTCTGCATCCCCAGTGCAAAGCCACCTGTCCGGCTGGGGCGCACCTGAACGGAAAAACAGAGAGATTGAAAGTGCACTGGGGAAAAATAAGCCCTCAGCACTTAAGTCATGGGAGGAAGAACGTGACAGTTGGCACTAGCATCCAGACTCTCAAGAGTAACCAGCTTTCCCGCTGGGAGACCTGTGGAATTTCCAGACCCAAAGGCAGGCGGTCCTGGAATTCAACTTTCTGGGAGAGGAGGAAAGACGTTCATGTCATTCCTTCACATTCATCAACTCAGGGTATACTCCTTCAGATTCTTGAAACTCAACATTTATCTTTTTTAAATGTCCCTGGGAGACGAAACTACTCCCATTTCACCAATGAGGAAAGCACAGACAGAAAAGCCAACTGATGTGTTCTCTGAGCCAATGATGGAATCTTGTCTCCTATGTCCCCATTTGGGACTCTAGCTATCCTGGCCTGGGGGATGGGGAGGGAGCCCAAAATCCTCTTTAAATCTTTTGTGAGTTCTAATAAAAAGAAGACATTTTAAGTCCTTGCACTTGTAGTCCAGCACTTACAGCACGACAAAGGCCCCGGCCCTGGGACTCATACATTCTAGAGCCCACTCTTGAATGCCTCCTATGGTTGGGGGCACATGCCTACCCGGAGTCTTTGACCTGTCCCCTTCAAGACCATGAACCCAGTATCTCCTGACCAAACAAGCTCCACCCGCTCTGGACTTTCCCTTATCTGTCTTGCAGACAAAGGCAACAGGCACATCCTTGGGCCCAAGCTGTGGAATAGGGGTGGATGCAGAGAGAGCTTAGCCATGCAGGACGGAGTGCCCACACATGTGTGTGTGTGAAGCCCCTTGCAGAGCAGGACAAGGCAAGGTGGGGAGTGAGGAAGATCTGGTGTGTACAGGGCTGCTTCTCCCCACAGGGCTATGTTCTGCACACTAGTCCGGGAATTCTCAATTCTCAGTACGCGGGGATGTGACTCTACGATTATATCAAAATAAAAATTAACCATAAGCACACACAGTAACATGAATCCTTTAAGAGGCTTTTGCTTTTTACTCTCTTTCCTCGCTGGCCCACTTCCAAAGTCAGTTTTGCTAAGCTACTTTAGTTTCAGGCTACTATTGAGCTTTTAATTATTGTATGTCCTCTCCAATCCAAGAATGCTTACTTAAAACTTACAGAATCCCACCTGGAAGACAAAAATCTAGCTTCCTAACCTCTACACGTACAAAATCAGATTCCACTTGGATTAAGGATTAAGTGCATTGTGAATCCCATTTATAACAACCTGACAAAGCTCTTGAAACACTTTGTCAGGTGGAACTATAGACCCCTGGCAGAAGAGGAAGAGTCAGGGCAGTGGCCGGAATGAGTGAACACAGGATGGAGGCCAAAAACACACTAGAGGGCAGGCAGAGCACTGGGGCTCAGGGCACACACGGAAGCCAAACACAGCAGTAGGGAGGTGTCCATCCAGAGCCAGGGGTCATGCCAAAATCAGACGTCAGGGAAAAGCAGCAGAGCAAAGCTAGATGAGCAAGAGGACAGCAGAAGCAGCCAGGTGAACCTACACACTCTGACATGGAGACCAAGAAGGGAGCAGTACCTCAATTTCCAGCACAGAGCAGAAGACACTAACTCCTCATGTCTCTACGGCACTTGGCAGGTTACAAACCACTTTCATATATAATATGGTGTTTAATCCTCATGTATGGCAGGTTATGGATTATTAACCCCATTTAAAGATGAAGAAACTGAAGCTCAAAGAGGTTCCTCACCTGACTCAGTGTAAACCTGAAGGAGAAGAGGAGGTTCTTGAGGCTGAGTCTTCCGATGCTCGACTGAACGCATGCTCATCTGACACCACAAGGCTTTAAACTCGGCACACACACCACACATGGGTTATGATGACAGCTCTCAGCTCATACAACAATGCTCAGACTTTCTGGATTCCCTTTTGTTATTTGCTGAGATTGGGATGGGAGGGGTGAGAAGAACCTTCGTACTCCTGGTTGTCATTTCTCGGGGAGCCATTTATGGCAGTTCCATGAGTCTGACCTCTGGCAGCACCCTAGACATATCATGCCAGCATCGAATTTATGACGATCCTAGCTACTGCCATCCAATCTGCTAAGATGTGCAGAGCACAGACATCAGGAAATATGTCTTTCTGTACATACAATACAGGGGAACTTATTTGTTGTGGCAGCAAGGAGCAGAAAAGGACATTGCTCTTGGGGCCCTAAGGGGAAAAGAAAGATGATGCATGATGTAAGGCAGGGTATTAATCATGCCTGACACCTCTGGATAATCAGCTGGAGATATGCTTGGGAACAACTGCTCTTCAAGGATGGAATGGGAGAATAATAAATGGGGAGGGACTTATCAAATGAGACGGCCTAACCTGATAAGATACTGAACTCTGTAGCTCAGCATCCTTCCTGGAAAGCTGGCTGCAATTAAATTCGAGAGTTGGAGGGTTGTCAAAATGGTTGTTAATGTTTTGTTTTCCTTTCATCTCATCTGCACTGGAGTCATCCCAGAAGCAGCTCCAAGTCTGAGTTTAGGGGACCTACGATCTGTCAAAGCTATTCTCCTCAAGGTCTGTAGCATCATGAAGCATTTCCTGTGTTTCCTAGAGAAGGCTGGCACCATGGGCAAGTCTCCAGGCCAGCTCAGGCAGGGGTGGATCTTATTTCTGCCTGGGTATAGATAACTGCACTGTAGGATGCCTGATGAAACATGAAACGCAAGCCCTCAGATGGCAACCTGGTGCCACACAAAGTATGCGACGAGACTCTCTCTTCGATGCCGAGTTGTGACTCAAATTAACCTCAAGCCAGGAGAAAATACCGGTCCCCTCTCCATGAGAGCACAAAGGAATGAAGACAAAAAGCCTATGGAAGTGACCAAGAAAGAATTAGGTATTAAATCTAGTCCTTTCATAGCAAAATTCTACTACCAGGTGAGTGGCAAGTTGAACAACCTGTGATATTCATGAACATGTGAACATGATCCCTGAAGAGTCCAGTCAAACTGCAGTCTATCTATCTATCCATCTATCTATCTATCTGTCTATCTATCTATCTACCTATTTATGACTACGTTGTGTCTTCGTCACTGGGTGCAGGCTTTCTCTAGTTGCAGCGAGTGGGAGCTACTCTTCGTTGCGGTGCGAGGGCTTCTCATTGCAGTAGCTTCTCTTGTTGTGAAGCACGGGCTTCAGTAGCTGTGGCACACAGGCTTAGTTGCTCCATGGCTTGTGGGATCTTCCCGGGCCAGGGCTCGAACCCTTGTCCCCTCCATTGGCAGGCAGATTCTTAACCACTGTGCCACCAGGGAAGCCCAAAATGTAGTCACTTCTATTGTTTAGAATTAATGCCAACCTCTGCCTACACTCACACATCCGAAAACACTTTACTATCTCAACCCTCTTGAACTTGAAAGGATTAAAATATAAAGTGGAGCCATATCTTTTATTAAAGTCTTCATTTCCTATGTTACGAATCAGTTCTCAGATTTTTATTTTTAGTAAAAAATGGTCTACAACTCTACAGTCCTCTGCACTTCACAAAGAGCTTTTTTCACTTCAATAGTCACAACTGCATTTTATTTCAACAAACAATGACTGATCACCTGTTTTGTGCCAGTCTCTCTTCCAGGCACTAGGAAATGCAAAGATGAGTAAGTTAAGAAGCCTGTCTTGAAATACCCAGAGCTTAAGAAGGAAGACAAATGCATAAATGGCTTATTATGTAATAAGAGCTGCGACAGAGATATGGGCAAAATAATATATGAACACAGATGGGGTCAAGTGACCTTCCCAAGGTCATACCATTGATACGTGGTAGAGGATGGAAAGGAATCCATGACTTCTAACTCAAATCTGGAATGGTTTCTACTGTACCAAAGCTACCTTCTTAGGTCAACCACACTCCTAGCCCTTCATTAAATTCCTTTCAATGATTTAAAAATCATGATTTATAAAAATTGTTAATTTGCTCTCTTTTGCACCTGTCCATCAGATTCCTTTCTCCACTTAAGCCCATACACTGATTTTATTTCTCAGTCTTAGCCACTAACTCCCAGTGGCCACGCTTGACCTTTTTTGCCCTTTAGGTTGTAACAAGATTCACCAGCTTCACCCAACCAAGAAATCCTCTTCCTGCTTGCTCTCCACCTTCTGTACCCTATATTCTGTTCGGGCTCTACCAGGCATGACACGCATACCACAACTCAGCCACAGGAACATAGAATTCTTTAAGGCAATCACCATAAAGGAGGTTCCGCATTTATTCTAATGATGCTGTGATTGTTCATACTCATATCACATTAGGAACTTTTCTTTTGGAGCTACATTTGGCATTTGCAATTCCTTTTGCTTTGAATAGCTGTAATGGCAAAACTTCAGCCTTTTGATGTTGGCTTTGATTTTTGGAAACAGTCAAAGATCCAGCCAGTGAAGATAATTCCATTTGTCCTCAAAACAGGTTATTACCTTAATTAATTGATATTTGCTTTCTATAGTGGTTCATAAATGGACTCAATGAGTAATTCTGATATTTTTTGAACAATGTTACTATGACTGGAATAAAAATATAAACTTCCATGGTGATTTCTTTATGGAGGTACAGAAGTCTAAGTATTAATATTTATTATTAGTGTGAACAGAAATTCTAAGTTATTTTCTTTTCTTTTCTTACATTTTTGTTTGTATGGTTTTCAACTATAAAAAATGTACTGAAAGAAATGTGCAAGTTCCCAAGATAACTTTTTAAAGTAAGGCCTATTTGGACATATGAAATCTACAATATTTGTCAAAATATGAGTTATTGTCTAGGTAAGTGCTTTATAGACAATGTTCTGTGATATCCCTAGAAGTCTGAGGGACCTCTCAGAGCCAATAAGGGTAAAAATTAGGGGGCTGCCTCTTAGGAACAAACCCAGGTCCCCATTCCACCCTGCTCACCCTGAAGCTACCAATACAAGATGCTCTGTTTTATCCATTTTTCACACTGGCATTCTGGTTACATTTTGTTTAAAGATACAGTTTGCTGCTAAATCAATTTTGAAAGGCACTACTTTGAGTATAAATACTGCTCTTCCCACCACCCACGTATCTCATGTATTCACACATTTTACTTATTTATTTCATTTTATTTTACTTTGCTAAGTTACTTCCCTGGGGCTAAAACTGATTTAAAGTGATGAGAATGTTCTGAGTTTCAACCCATTAAATATGTAAAGATTCAAATGCAAAAATGTCTGTTCTGACACTGAAGAGTGACAGAAATCAGTTTAGCATCTCAGTGAAGATTAACAATTTTAGTAAAAGGCATTCAGGCTACCTGGTAAAGGGACAGCAAAACAGTTTAGTGATTAAAAGATGATTCAAGCCCATACACCAACTAGACTAGCAATGAGGTCCTTGAAATCTTCTGGATACCACTACACACCTACTAGAATGGCCAAAATCCAGAATACTGACAACAACAAATATTGGTAAGGATATGGAGCAACAGGAACTCTCATTCTTTGCTCACAGGAATGCAAAATGGTACAACCGCTTTGGAAGACAGTTTGGCGGGCTCTTACTAAACTAAACATGCTTTTACCATACAATCCTGCAATCATGCTTCTTGGCATTTACCTAAAGAAGTTGAAAACTTACATCCACCTGAAAATCTGCACACCACTGTTTATAGCAGCTTTACTCAGACTGGCAAAACTTGGAAGAAACAACCAAGATGTCCTTCAGTAGGTGAATGGATAAATCAACTGTGGTACATCAGAAATGGAATATGATTCAGTGCTAAATGAGCTGTCAAGCCAGGAAAAGACACGGAGGAAACATTAAACGCATATGACTAAGTGAAAGAAGACAACCTGAAAAGGCTACGTACTGTACAATTCCAACTATATGACAATTCTCCAAAAATATGGAGACAGTAGAAATGTCAGTGCTTGACAGGGGCTGAAGGAAGAAAGGGATGAATAGATAGAGCACAGAGGATTTTCAGGGCAGTGAAAAAAAACACTCTGTATGATGCCATAACGATAGATATAGGTCATTATATATTTGTCCAAATCCATAGAATCTACCACACCAAGAGTGAACTGTAATGTAAACTATGGACTTTGAGTGATTATGTCTTTTTTTTTTTTTTTTTTTTTTTTTTTTGGGGTACGCAGGCCTCTCACTGTTGTGGCCTCTCCCGTTGCGGAGCACAGGCTCCGGACGCGCAGGCTCAGCGGCCATGGCTCATGGGCCTAGGCGCTCCGCGACGTGTGGTATCTTCCCGGACCGGGGCATGAACCCGTGTCCCCTGCATCGGCAGGCGGACTCTCAACCACTGCACCACCAGGGAAGCCCGTGATTATGATTTGTCAGCATAGGCTCATCACTTGTAACAAATGTACCCTCTGGTGGGGGATGCTGATAATGGAGAGGCTATGCCTGTTTTGGGGGGAGGGGGTATGAGAGAAAACTCTGTATCTTCCCCTCAAGCTTTCTGTGAACCTAAAACTGCTCTAAAAAGATAAAGTCTTAATAAAAACCATCAGAGTAACACCTCCATCTCTAGAGGAATACAAAATATGTGATAAAATTCAACAGCTCTTCCTGGGGGTGAGGAGTGGGGAGGAGGGACCACTTAGAGCATTAGGAATAGGAGGAAACATCCTTAATCTGGTAAAATGAATCTCCTTAAATCCTACAGCAAGCTTAATGGTAAAACATTTGAATTACTCCTTTTAAAATCAGATTTCTATTGAGTTATTTGTAGTGAGGTGGATGGACCTAGAGTCCGTCATACAGAGTGAAGTAAGTCAGAAAGAGAAAGACAAATACCCTATGCTAACACATATATATGGAATTTAAGGGACAAAAAATGTCATGAAGAACCTAGGGGTAAGACCGGAATAAAGACACAGAGCTACTAGAGAATGGATTTGAGGATACGGGGGGAGGGAAGGGTAAGCTGTGACAAAGCGAGAGAGTGGCATGGACATATATACACTACCAAACGTAAAATAGATAGCTAGTGGGAAGCAGCCGCATAGCACAGGGAGATCAGCTTGGTGCTTTGTGACCACCTATAGCAGTGGGATAGGGAGGGTGGGAGGGAGGGAGATGCAAGAGGGAGGGGATATGGGGGTATATGTATAGCTGATTCACTTTGTTATAAAGCAGAAACTAACACACCATTGTAAAGCAATTATACTCCAATAAAAATGTTAAAAAAAAAAAGCAGATTTCTATTTAATATCAATACGGAAGACACTGGCCAGCTCAATAACAAAAAGAAATAAAGGAATAACAATTGAAAAGAAACAAAGCTGTCATCATTCATTGATCAAGTTCATTAATTATACTGCTCAGATCCTAGATATCCTTTCTGAAGCCAATATTAAAACTTGTCATCTTCTGTTGAATCTCAGTGGTGGGTACATAAGACTCCATTACATGGTTTTCTGTACTTTAGGTTTGGGATCATTTATTTAAAACTTAATATGTTTTAACTTGAAGTTTAATAAAAATACCTGCATCTTGCTTAAGTAAAAATAACCACCAGGGTGGTATCTTTAACATATCCAAATGAAGCTAAGGGAGAGGAATAATTTTCAATCCTTAATTCTTTAAATAAATATTTAGTAATAGCAATAAAGATCAGCTAAAATATAACATGTACCACAGATTAAAACAATGCCTAAGACAGCATTCCCAGGAAACAGATCAATTTCATATTTTGTGAATTGTCCCTTTGGCCTATGGCTCGTGACATAAAAGTCTAGAACAGAACTGTCCACATTTGAACATGTGGGCCCAGCTGGCTTCAAGATATGAAAAGCAAGACTTGTGAGATTGAAAACAAATTTTCATTTATTTTTGGACACAAAAAAATGCAAGTAAGGCTAAATCTCTTACAAAGCATTTGGGTAATCAGAATTAAAACATGAAGAAAAGGATAATTTACGACTTGGCTAATTGTTTTTTCTTCTTAGCAGTCATAGGTAAATTCATATATACACATATGAAATATAGAAATATTTTACTAATATAGAAAATACCTTACAAATATATCACAATCCCACTAATTTCTAGAGCTGCGGTTCTCAGCCTGAACTGGAGTGGCTCCTCCAAGATGTACGGCAGGTCCTTGAAAGGAGGCTTCGCATGTCCCATTCCCCCCACAGCTAATCACGTCACTTACAGTCTCTGAAGAGAGAGTTACCTAAGTGATGGAATCCTGAATCAAGGGGAATATTAACCTCCATGTTGAGGAAAGGTCAAACCTTCATGTTTGAAACACTATCTAAGTTATCAAATTATTACTGGGAGAAATGCGGCCTTCTGCTGCTTTGAACCAGAGATGATTAGAATGGGGTAGACATCTGAGTGAGTGATGCTATAACCTCATTTTACACGACTTGGTTTGCTGCCAGTGTTTGTAGTAGTCAGATTTAATTTTAGTGACACTATGAAATATAGTGTGTTGCACATAAAATATTAATGTAGCACATAATTGGGATGTTCAAAATAGCCAAGTTTATGTACACTGATAAATACTGACTTGGTGAAATGCTCTGTCTAGACCACCCCCTACAAAAAAGCAAATTATAATATCTATTCTAATTCCAACTCACTCAAACTTCCTCTGATGCTTCTCTCCTGTTGATGTACGTTAGAAGGACCCAACCAGTTTATGAGAACAAGCCCTCTTCTTTGGGATAACAAGAGAGTGGATCTAATAATATAGGACTAGACAAATTAATATACCTTATCAGGAAACGGCAGTAAAGCTTCCCCTGTAGTTTTGTTCCTTCAAAGGTCAGCTAGCTCAGGCAGCTTACTCTCATCACCCAATCTGTGTGGATTTATCACTGACCTGTGAGTTTACACTGGACTTTTTCAAATTTGCTAATAAATAACTATGGAGCCAGAAGAAAGGGACTGACCATAAGTAACAGGGCAGTAACAGGAAACTTTCATACAGTAAGTAAATTTTTCAACCCCTTCTCACTCTCTGGTCTGAGGATTGTACAGCATGGAAGAATGAATCATTTTCACAACCCTAAAATCTATAAAGAAAGCACAATATTGTGGTAGGGCCTGGACAGTTTCTGAAATTTTCAGTTGCACGTTGCTCTTCTTGTAGGGCTAAAATTTTCTCATTGATCCCTGGTTTGCTTAAGATTTATCTTTGTTATTGTTTTCTGCTATCCTCTTTACACACACTTAGAGCCATGCCTTGGGAGGCTGTTTACTTGGTGTTGGGAAAGTCCATCTTAAAATGTTTCCCCATCCAGTCTGTCATCTTCATAGCACGTGGGGACATATGGAGTCCCTGTGCACACAGCACATTTTAGACAAGCTCCCACTAGCAGTTCATAAATGCTATGCAAGAGAAATCAGAGCGAAGGATCAAGTCCTCGGAAATAGGTCCCCTGTAACTAGCAATAGTTCCATGTAAACGTAAAATTGCATAACGTCTCACTGGCAACATGGTATATTCAACAAAACAGTGGTTCTAGACTTACAGAAATACAAACTCCAATACCGAGTTTGCCATGTATGATCTGACAACCTGCCAAAAACTTTTTCCTCTAAAGTTTTCCAAAGAGATGTTTTCAACCTTCTCCGTATCTCTCAAGTTCCCAAACAGCAAAAACCCCTTTCCTCTCATCAGAGACCCTGCCTCAAACTTCTTAGAGAAAACAGACCCCCCTCAGCTTCCTGCCCCTCCCCTCTACTAAGTCACTAAAATATGTACCTTTTCTGCCTCCTGCTTTCCTGTCCCAATGCAAGAAGCTGCAGCCTTTGGGTAAATGCATCACCTTGGCCCTGGAACCCATTTCCATCCCCTTCTTCTGAGACCTTCCTCTATCAACTACCCTCTTTGTATGTATCTTCAATACTTTCTCTTAACAAGTATTTTCACCTCAGAAAGGTAAGTATCATCCAGACTCTCCCTCCTTTATTAAAACACATCATACATACCCCCCCATCTGACTATTTATTTTCTCCATTTAGATGTCAACACTCACCCCCACCATCCTCTTCAATTCATTACAAACAGGTTTTCCTCCCCATCACTCCTCTGATAGTGGGTCATCCAAAGTCACTGACCAAAAATCAAAGGACACAGCATTAGATACTGTTGATTTTGTCTTTTCTTTTTTCTATTCCTTTGCCTTCCATGACATTTCTCCTTCTGGTCTCTACATACCTCCCCAGTACTTCACCTCAGCTCTCTTCACAGAAATCACTTCCTCTGCCTATATCTTAGGCATCCCCTGGGGTTTTGTTCCCAGGCTTCAGCTCCTCTCCTCCCTGTCACTCTTTCTGGAAGGTGTCTCCCATGCCTCTATATTCAATCGTACTTCATATATGCCGAGGACTAACAAATCTTTGTGGCTAGCCTGGATTGCTCTCCTGAGTACCTAAACTTAATATGCCCCCCTGTCCACTGAATGACTCCACCAGGATATTGATGTTTTAGTTTGTATATTTTCCCCACCTCATTCTCCCAACCTGCTCTTCCAATTAGTCCTGTCTTCAGTTGGAGCACACAGTTATCTACACCATGATTCGTACCAGTCCCCTAGGAGCCATTTTTATTCCTTCTTCTGCTATGTACAGATCAAATCAATCATTAAACCCTGGTCAAACCATTTCCTTATATCTCTTAAACCTGCCTACTTCTTTTCACTTACATTATCTCTTTATTCTTTCAGATTGCCACCAGTGCTGACTGGATTACTATAACAGCCTCTTGTCTCCTGATTTTCACTTCCTTCCAAACAAGGGTTCAGCAAACTACAACCTTCTGGCCAAATCTGACCCCTGCCTGTTTTTGTAAATTAAGTTTTATTGGAATTCAGTCATGTCCACATGTTTACATATGAATATATTGTCTATTGCTGCTTCTGTGCTACAATAACAGTGTCAAGTTGGAGACCATGTGACCCACAAAGCTGAAAATATTTAGTTTCGAAAACCTTTGCCATACCCTGCCCCAAGCCATTCTTTACCCTTTCCGAAATAGAAATAAGATAAATCACTTCTCTGCCCAAATGGCCCCCCAAGTCATACAGGGCAAAATTCAACTTTCTTAGCACATCAACTAAAGTGATTCAAAAATGTGAAGTACCTTTTCAGATTCATCTCTCACCCTCCCCCATCAGACCGCATTCTCTGACCTCATGGAAGGTACCATGCTCACACTATGCCGTAGAGACTTGCACATGGGGTCATTCTCCCTTGAAGTCTAACCTCACCCCCTGCCCCCTTACCTGGCTGCCTCTTATTTTCCTTTTAGGATTCAAACCAGATGTCACTTCCTCAAGGAGACCCTCCCTAATTGCTACATTTTAGTCAGGTGTCCCTCTTTTTTGCTCCCATAATTCCCTGTGCTTCCCTCTCATTCTCGCTCTATAATAATTGTCTCTTTCCTTCTTTGTCTTTATCCCTTAACTATAAAGTTACTGTGGACAGAAACTATAACTTGTTCACCATTGTATCTGTAGCAACTATCACCTGGCAGGAAGGCTGTGCTTGAGAAATATTTTCTGACTAACTGAATATTTGAATGAATCGTATTTATCATCTCTGAACTTTTTCTCAACTGTGAAATGGAGATAATAAAATGTAATCCATAAGGTTATTTGATGATTAAATATTATATATACACCCCTAGAGCATGCCTATTACCTATCATTACTTAGTACTCAATAAATGCAAGTTTGCTACCTATTCCTCCCATAAATGGGCCAGAGTTTCCACTGAGCTATTAAAATATAAGGATACACAGCCTCTGTGTTCAAGAAACTTACAAACTGATAGGTGGTGAGAAAAGAAGTCACCACAGTACTATTTAGGATGATGCCCTGAGACATCCAAATAAAACACTGTGCAGCCAGGTGACTTATTTCAAATAATAACTTATAGCTAGTTCATCATGTTTTAAAATGTGTTGGGTTAATACTGAAATAGTACCTCCTAGAGTTATAACAACAAAAATAAAAAGTAATGGTGAGGTTAATTTACAAATAGAAGTGACAGCTTTAAGAATTTTAAGAACTATGTGAGAAGCTTTTCACAAGTATTTTATCTGAAATTATGGAAAACAAAATATACACTGGGCTTAAACCGTGCCTTTCCAAAAGGCATGAACAGCAAGTTCACCGAAAAATAAAGATCAGTGACTTATAAGCAAAAATAAATTTCAAGCTTAGGAGTGGAGATTCTGAACTCAGATGGAACCAAGATGGAATCTTTCCTACTGACTTGGGCAATTGCTGAACTTCTGAGCTTGAATTTCATCATTTGTAGAAATGAAATAATCATACTGTATGAGTTGGGATGCTTGTAACCTCAAGAAACAGAAACACTAACTCAAAATAGATTAAACAATAAGAAACATGACATCATATTCAGCTGTCTAAAAGAAAAGGAAGAAACAGCCTCTTCTTGGGCTTCTTTGTTTAGGATCACAGAATCATTTCCAGAAACTCCCAGCCTACTCTTCTTCATGTCTCATTGTCCAGGACTGAGTATCCTCACAGGCTGAACAAATCACTACCTGCTGTAATGGAATTATTCTTACATCAATCAAGCCCATCCCTCAAGCTAGAGATAGGACAGCTTCCCTGAGACATAAATTGCAAAGCAGAAGCGAAGGGTGGATTCTTAAAAAAGCTGCAGTTCTGTTAGGAAGAAAGGGAGGGACATAGAGACTTGGTAGATGTCTAGCACTATCTCCTATGAAAACTAACTTCATGGCTTTGACACAAAGATGAAATGAAAAAAATGCACCTAAAGGATTTCGCATAAGGCTTGGTATATACAGATATGATAAATTCTCAATAAACATTGGCTACTTAAAATTTTCATTATTCAAAGACTTGGTCTCTGTATCATTCGTGAATTAGATTTCCCTCAGGCCTCTTCTATCTTAGCAAACAAACAACAAATGTTAGCCAGCTTTAATAATAATGATAGTAATAGTACTTATGCATAGAGAGAATGTGAAAATATATACACCAAAATATTAAAAATAGTTTTCTCCAAGAGGTTGGATCATAAATGCTTTGAATATACAATTTCATTTTTGCTACCTTGATTTTAAATATTCTATGCTGAAAGTATGTTATGTATGGAATAAAAAATGTTTAAAAATGTTTATTTTTCTCCCTCATAGATCCTCAAGTTTGTGTGTATTAGCAACTGGTCACTACAATTTATCAAAATGTTAATATATGTTTGTCTCCCCCTGTTTTTCCTTTCCTGTGTTTCAAGCAAATAGCCAGGCATTTAGTATTTCCTTGCTTCAGAAATATTTTTTAACATATTTATTGGAGTCTAATTGCTTTTTAATGATGTGTTAGTTTCTGCTGTATAACAAAGTGAATCAGCTATCCATATACATACATCCCCACATCCCCTCCCTCTTGCGTCTTCCTCCCACCTTCCTTATCCCACCAGAAATATTTTTTATATAAAGCAGAAGCTACTTGAAGACAAAACTCTTCCTATCCTTTGTGAAATATAAGATTCTTTTCAGAGATTGTTTACCTTCTGGATAAACCTCTGGAGATGGTGGGGGAAAGACAAATGTCTTTCAGGATTACTAGAAAAGAGAAAATAATTTTAATCTCTTGGACTGTTGAAAAAGACAAAAGTTTAGAGGTCCCATGACAACAGAGATCCACTATGGTAGCTTCTTGGAAGGTGGCCAAGAAAGAAATGGCTTCATGATTCACCGGGGAAGAAGGACTGTAGACACAGGTTTCCAGCCTCGGCATAAGGACCTATGCCTTAAGCACGATACCCTGAAACCACAGGGAACCATGCCGTAAGGTCAGGGGGCACAGTGGCAACGCATGCTAACAGTCTAGCCCTACAGCTGACGAACTGAGGGTCTATTCTGGCACTGAACAAGACACTGAAATACAACCACATTTCTGTGTGGGAAGTGTTAACGCCAGTGATGTCTGAGATTGAACTTCATCTTGGACACATGAGAGCTCCGAGTCACATTTAAGTGGATTTAAATAAAAGGATGAAATTATGTCTTACATAACTGGTTTTGTGAACTGAAAGGATGCCCTTCATTGAAAATTCTGTAACGTGGTTATAGAAATGTGGAGGTGGAATAAAACTGGTAATTTGGTTTAACCCCCTTGCTTTAAGGATAAGGATGCTGATTCAGGAGAGGGTAATGTCCTGTCCATAAGTGCACAGTTTATTAGTGGCACAGCCAGGGCTGAAGCTTTTACAAAGATAAGCTATATGTGTGTTTGTGTGTGTGTGTGAAAGGATTATTCCCTACTCAAATAAAATGCTCAAGTTAGATCTGTAATTGTCTGTCCTAAGCTTTTGATGACAAAAGCAATTTCTCATTGTATTACATAACTAATGTGGATACGGAGACATCAGAAGATCTCATCACGAAGATGTCATAGGAGAGAAAGTGTATCATTGAATCCTTTTCATTCTGTCGCCAGTTCGTTTTCCCCTCCCAGCATCAAATGACCTCTTAGGAGATATGGCTGCTCACAGGCCAAGACCACAGGAGCCAGACGCCTTCGTCTTCTATTCTGGGATCTGACACATAGACTCCCTCAGTGGCCTTGGTGAATTCCTTCACTTTCCTGCCTGGTTCATCCTAGACGTCACAGTAATATTGGCTGCAGAGGGGTGGCCAAGTGATAAGAGGCATCAGAAGAACTCAAGAAGAAGGATTACATACAATTTCCCTTTAGTCCTTTAGATAAATACATTCTTCAGTGTTTAAATTAGAATTATCAGAAAGGGCTATTTGTCCCATTTTCTGGTTTTTGGATAATCAATATTTGTGCACAACAGGGGTCAAAGACTCTGGTATTAAAAGGCTCTGTATATTGCAACAACCATTCAGATGTATTCTACTTTATGTCACACCACGTCTTTGATTCGTACATCGATTGTATGGTATCTGTTGTGTGGCAAGCAGTGCACATTTACCTCTGTTGTTCCAGAGAACAGAGATAGGAGGAAGAGTTCCAAGTTTTTAAGCAGCAGAATTTGCTTCAATATAGGTGTCTAATATTTACAACAATATTTGCCATAATATATTTCTCAAAACACTATTCCCTAAGTCTTACTTGGAAAATACTGCACAACATAGCACTCTTCTAGAAAATCACAATGTTCATGAAAATATGAAGGGTTCTAAGAAGTTGTATACAAGAAAAAAACTGCATTGGTTTGTCAAACCCAGAACTTTACAAACTTCTTTGACCACAGAACACATTTTTCCTCAAGCATGAGTGAACCATAGCAGTAAACTGGTCCTCTGAAAATACAATTCTGGGTTGAAAAGGGCTTTCTCAAAGAGGGAGGAATTTTTGTCACTAGAGTTTCAAGTGAATGATTATATAACCAGTTGCCAGGAAGTTTCTGGTGATTTCTGCATTGGATGGGATAAAGGACTAAGAAGAGGCTTCTAAGATCTCTTTCAATTCCCCAGATTCAATGAATCTATTCCACTCTAAATCAGTAACATTGTTTAGTATCTTTTGTGCCTACTGTTAGATGTAAAGAGTAGTATCTTTTTTGTCTACCATTAGACACAGATGCCACTAATTGTACTAGAAAGGCTCCTTAGATTCCCTATCTCATTTTATCTTTGTGATAACCCTGAAAGGAAGGTATTATAACCCCCAATTAATAGCTGAAAAAGAAACTGAGTGTCAAGTAGCTTAAATAAATTGCCCAAGTGGCATATCAGGGATTGAAACCAAGGTCCAAGCATTTTCTACTATGTAGTACCACTTCCCTAAATCATACCTTTCTCAAAAGGAGACCACAGCAGATATGGTTGGACCTGGAATCCTGATGACTCAAAGGTATGAAATGATACTGTTGGCATTAGCCTTTGTAGTCATTAGTAACAATATAGAAATAAGGCACCACTTATCCGGGCACATGGAAGGGCTGTCCTTCCTGGGTCTCTTGGGATCGGGTACAGCCATGGGCCCAGGGTTTGCCAGTTGACTGTGGACAGGAATGATGTGTCAATTCCAGATTGGAGTCTCTAGTTGCAAGACCCTCCAGAGCTTTTTCACGCTCCTCATAACAACCGACAGTCTTTAAAAGACAGTAGTAGCTGCTGGCACGTGGGCCACAGAAAGACTAGGAGTAGGGCCTTCTGCTGACCCATGATGGGAATGCAACAGGAAAGTGGGTTTTGGAGGTCACTGCATGATCTAGCACAGTGTTTCTCAAAACTTCGATGCCTAAGAATCACCTGGAGAGCTCCTTCCCCAGAGATAAAAGTTCAATATATCTTTCATCTTTAGATCAAATTTCTAACATATCTTTAGAAATGTGGATTTCTGAAACGTTTCTAGATGATGGTGATGCTCCCAGGCCACACTTCACGTAGCAGTGACCTGCCAATCCTGCCTGACATATCCTCTAATCTAAAGTTGCTACCTCTCTGTTCTCCAATCAGGTGCTATCTCATCACCCTCTTTATTTGCTCCATATGGCTTAACACAACTATTATTATCTATTTGTTTGCTTACATATTATCTATCTCCTCCATTACGACATAAACTCCATGCAGATTGAGACTCTGCCTTTTTTTTTTTTTTTTTTTTTACTGTGTATCCCCAAAATGCTGAACAGGGCCTAGAATCACAAAATGAATAAATGAATCAGTCAATCAAGAAGTGTGCTTTGAATGTCTACAGTGCATTTTAACTTCTGTTCAGGCCCTAAACTCCCAAGTACCTTCTTTTGATAGTGAGACACTGAGAGGAATAAACACATGAACAGATCTGGCTAAATGAAGCCATCAACCTATAGGTGCAGAGCCATTTGAAAAGGCCACTTATTCAGGTTGCTGAGGTTCTGAGTGTAAAATACCTCTCTCCTCTGCCTTGACTCTAGAGCCATGAGAGCAAATGGATCCATAAAAGTCAGGACTGCAGAACAAAGTTGGTTTCTTCTTTTCATATTTTCCTTCCTCCGATTTCCATGGGGGAGTCAAGACTTTGAAGACACAAGGCCTAGGCTTAGCAGGAGAGCACTCCTTAGAACCATGTCCCTGGTAGCCCAAACTGTATTTAAATTACATGAAAAATTCATGAGTTTCATCAAAGCAACTTCAACCTATTATCATCACATACTCCCTCGTCTAGGAAATAGATCCCTACTGAAAATCGGGAAAGATGGCAAAGGAGAAACCAGCGTTAAGAAGAAGATCCAGCACGTGGCCAGTCCATACCACTTCTGGGTTCGCCTACTTCACAAATGGCACTTCGTCCAACATCTGGCAGAGGGGGAACTACACAAAAAAGCCCCGAGTATACTCACTGCATCCTCCTCTAGGTCTCTGGATCATTTCTTAGAATTAATGAGGAAACATAATTTGAGTATCTACTATACATAGGAACTACTTGCAAAAATTGGAATTGATTTAGAGATAACTTAAATTGAGTCTCAGATTTGCATACAATGAGATTTTTAGGGTTTGCTTTAAAATACTCAATTCCCCTTTAATCGCCCCACATACACACCCCCTCCAAAAAAAAAAAACCTAGGGAGCAGAGAAAGAAGAAACAGGATAGGCCATTAGTTGATAACTGTTGATGCCAAGCAGATACCAAGGGTCAACTATGAAATTCTCTGTACAACTGTGTATGTTTGAACATTTTCATAACAAAAAGTTTTTTTACAATGAGATTCTCATCCAGCATATCACAAAAAAAAAAAAAATCCCAGTGTAACTTGCTAGTAGAAAGACAAGCAGATAGTACATAGCAAAGGTAGCTTCATGTGGTTCCTGGGATGGAAACACACGGATATATTTTAACATCATTTACACTCTCAATGATAATAAGACAGTGTAAGGAGCAAAGTATATTCTCAACAATTGTCAGTGTGGGAAGAAGTACAATTGTAAAGATTTATTCACTGCTGTTTTTAATACTTGATGTTTTGGAGTTATTCTTAGAGTAAAATAGAAGGTGTTTCCTGTGCTGAAGGCATTTTACATGTTCCTCTTGTTAAGCAAGATTTTCTTTTTTCCCCTGTGCAGTAAGTTTGGTGGGGAGAGTGTGCACTTGAACTTCGGAAAGATGTATGGAAAGTGTGTTGCCCCTGAATTCTCACTTAAAACAGTCAATATTGTAAGCATTATTACAAACATTTAATGTCAACTGCAACTTTTACTAGAACTAACTTAAGCCTAGATGGTGATTTTATATTTTTTAATTTTAAAAATGTTTAAACTGAAAAAAATCTCAGGGAAATGTGATAAATAGATGTTGCAATTTAGCTCCATGATACTACATGCTTGGCTACCCCATGCCCCCAAACTGTCCAGCCTATGCCCTCATGGTGGAGGGAGAAAGCTGCCATAATTTGTAGGCTGCCCTTCATAACTCCTTTGCACCTGGTGAAGGGAGACAGAATAGGAAAGAAAGAGGCTGGTGTTGGAAGGCAGATAGACTCCGACTGGAATTCTAGCTCTATCTCTTCCTAGCTGTGTGACCTTGTGTGAATCTTACCTCCCTAAATCTCATCTGTAAAATGGGGAATGGTATTACCTCTACATATCATTGAATCACTGTAAAGTATTGATCAGAGGAGAACCTATGGTTTGCGAGGAGAGGAGATTATTCAGGAGAAACGTTGCAGGGCAGCCTGTCCTTGGGTGGGGGCGAGACAAAATAAGGAAAGAAAACAGGAAAACAGAAGGACAGTTTGCATTCTTTTACCTCCAGAGAGAGGGTAGCCAACAGCGAAGACAGAAACGACCCAGTCAAATTAATGTTCTTGGTTTAGTGTGTACTGAGCACACTCCAACACCCAGGTGCCCTGGCAAGGTGCCTCTGATGAATGAAAACTGCATTATAATGAGGCACCATGTGAAACTAAGATAAGCTATAATTAGGGGTTGCACCAGAGTCTACTTAGCTCTACCTGGAAAAGAATCTGGGAAGAAGTTTGTGAATGTTATAAAGGCGAACAAAATGAGTTATCTATTAATGTGTTAAGATGAAGCTATACATCTAGGAGAGAGCTTTAAGTGTCATCTACCTGTAACTACTTCTGCTGACAGTGTTTAGTCAGTGTTGGGGAATAAATTTATGTTCTAGCGTCAAGTCTGTGCCACTGACATTGCTTAGAAGGAAATACCAAAAATAAGCAACCCGGAGCTCAAGAAAGGATTTTCTCTCTCCGGGTGCCCCGCAAAGGATTCAGATCAATCCAGAGGGCCGGGTGAAGACAGGGATAGAACAGGACGCCAACAGTTCCAATTCCACAGAGTTGTCATGCAAATTAAATTTAAAAATGTATGTGAAGTATCTGGAACACAGTAGGCCTTCAATACGTGATAGCTCATAGGATTATCACTGTCATCATCAATGTCATCGTCATCGTTGTCATTGGTACTACCTGCTATCTTCTCAATCCAGGTAGGCTTCCTCCTGCTTAGAGACTCTACTTTTGCCTTCAACATTAATGCCAACCTCAGCACCTCCTCACAGCCCGCAAAAGTAACCCACACACTCCCAAAACATTCAGGAACCATGGAGAACTACCAAAGACATAGCAAATGAAAGGCTTTACATCACATTACTGAGAGTGAAGTCTATAAATTCATTCAGACACATCTGTTTTCCCCTGTCTGGTTTCTTCTGGCCATTCAGCTGTTTCCTCGTTTGTCTTTCCCTGAGCTGGGGCCAGCCTCACCAATTTAATTCCCATTCCCCAGACCCCTCGGTGTTTCTCTGCTCTTCCTTTCTCTTTAGAACCTCCACTGCTTCCTCCCTTTCTTATGCAGAGCAAGTCCTCTCTCACCCAGACTTCACATATCCTATCCAGCAAAGAAAGGGTCTTCAGCTACAAGAGACTCTCTTCAAAGACAGTACTTTGAAACAGTATGTTTGCCCTAGTAGCAGTATTTACAATAGCCAAGGCATGGAAGCAACCTAAATGCCCATGGACAGGTGAATGGATAAAGAAGACGTGGTGTGTGTGTGTGTGTGTGTGTGTGTGTGTGTGTGTGTGTATGTATATATATATATATATACATACACACACACACAATGGAATATTACTCAACAATAAAAAGAGTGCAGTAATGCCATTTGCAGCAACATGGATGGATCTAGAGATTATCATTCTAAGTGAGGCAGAGTCAGAGCAGAGAAGGACAAATATCCTATGATATCACTTATATGTGGAATCTAAAAAATTGATACAAATGAACTTATTTACAAGACAGAAATAGACTCACAGACATAGAAAACAAACTTGTGGTTACCAGGGGTGGAAAGGGACAGGGAGAGGGATAAATTGGGAGTTTGGGATTAACAGATACACACTACTGTAAATAAAATAAACAAGGTCCTACTGTATAGCACAGGGAACTATTTTCAATATCTTGTAACAACCTATAGTGGAAAAGAATCTGAAAATACATATAAAATATATATATATATATAAGAATATATAATATATATGTAACTGAGCCACTTTGCTGTACACCTGAAACTAACACAACATTGTAAATCAACTATACTCCAATAAAAAAATAATAAATTAGTATGTTTAGTTACTTCATGTCATCATATTTAATTCTAATCTCACTCCACTAATCACTCAACCTCACAGCGATTCTTTCATTCTTCTGTCCTCTCCTTAGAACTACTTATTGGCAAAACTTTTCTCTCCAATCCTATTCCAAGCACTGTTCTAGACCTGATATGGCTTTCTCATGCTGTCTGTGTCTGTCTCCAGCCCCCAGTCCTGTGGATCAACTTCCCCTTTGTCCAGAATGTCAACTATCTAATCTGGAAATTCAATCTATGTTTAGTTGTTGTAAGAAGAGAAAAGACAAGGCAAGAAAACTAATAACGGAATTAAGATACTGCCAAACTTGAAACTAGGCACCAAGTTAACACTTCTCATTTTCTGTTTCTCAATGATGATAAGTAACTTGGTGGCCTGTAACTAAATTTGCATACGCCAATGTTCATGTATACCCGTGGACACATGCACTTCAGTGTGTGAAATAGAAAAGGCAATCCTGAGGGCTGAAGCTGAGGTTTAGGAGGGCTGGCTCTTCTGAATAAACACATAAATAAGTACTAGCCTGTAATCTATGCTAATAGATCTTATATTTCTACGGTAACTCAGCGTTTATTAATTGAGATTCATCAAAACACAATATTCTGTCTCATGGAGTTTTTTCTGCATCTTCTTCCCTGTCCCACTAAAAAAGATTCAATTCTAAACACAAGACGAAGAAAAGGAAAAATGAGAGCAGACATAACCCAGTCAAAAAACTTAGATTTATGGAGTTCAACCTTGAACATATTTTTTTTTAAAACATCAAGCATGTGCATTAAAGCTCCCACCAGGCAGCTATAATTTATACAGCAAGCACTTGGCAGGTAATCCAAGTGCACTGTGATATGGGTAGAAAGGGGATCATCTTCACAGAAAACCAGACCCTCTTTGCGACAGGCCAGGGGGTGAGTAAGAAGCACACTCACTTTGCAGCTATAATAAGGTGTTTCCTATTTAATGGACCTTTGAGAATACATGGAACAAGAAAGACCTAAGAAGAAAAAGTGGTTCACCAACAGAGTGTAAGCATGAGCCCGTGAAAAGCAAAAGGCAAAGGGAGTTGACCCAAAATAGTGACCTCCACCACGTTTGCAAAATTTCAGGCAAATCAAGTACAAAAGAAAGTAAGTACAATTCAAGAGAAGGCTTTGATATTTTTCAAGCTAATTATTTCATCTGTTTACTCATTTTTCAAATAATTCATTTTTATTGTTAGAGATGGAATAAATACATTGATCTCCAAAATAATATTTTTGATTCCTTGTTTGATTCCAGGCAATAAGGATTCATATTCTTTTTCTGAAGACTTATACTGTATTTCTCAGCTAGCCTTTGTCAAACCACACTGCCCTAAAAAAAAATCTACTTCATAACTGAGCTTAAGAAAAAAGGTAAAACTTTGTCATATTTGCTTATAAAGGAACATAGAACACAGGTTTCTCTCTCACTCTACTCTCTACCCCTTAAAGACAGACACCCAAGTATAGGAATATCCCAATATTCCTGAAATTGAGGATGGGACCCAAATGACACCAGCTGATTTCATGCAGACAGTAACAATTATAAGCAGCATCCCTGAACATGGAGAGCAGGTTTTCTGGTTCTACGATTACCTGGCTTGAAATGAATTCTTCTTGAGCGGCATTCACCCTATTTGTAAGCATGGTCTCTAACAGTATGAGTTCACACTCTCTTGCTCTGTTCTGATCTGTGTTCTCTCACACAACATGAGCTCTTTGGAACACTGATGCCACATGATTCTCTACTTTAGGTTTGTGATTTTCTATTCCCTTCTGCTTAATTAATGCTTTTCTTGGAGGAAACCAGCGGAAAGTTCTAAAGAATCAACAGGCAAGAAGGAACTATGAAAATGAGGAAAGAGCACCAAAGTAGGAGTCAAAGCCCTAGATGCTAGGCTGTGCTGAGATTGACACAGCTGTTTTATATGCAGTGTGCAATCTGCACTGCTGAAGGGGTAAAGCCTCTTTGCCTTAAGAAGACAAAAGCCAACGGCCAAGTCATCATCACAAATCAGACGTCATAAACTGGCAGCCCTTGTACACTTCCTGCTCTAGTGCATTTGACCAACAAATATACTGATTTTTTAATCAATAAATTTCAAGTAACACTGCAGATTTACAGATTCTCTTGAAAATCTGCCGGATCAGTAAAAATGCAGATTTACAGATTCTCTTGAAAATTCGTCAGATCTTATGAAATAAACCTATATTTGTGCTTGTCGAGAATTGTTGTTTGTCAAGAGAGCATGGACTCTCCAATCTGCTGCATCCTCATCACTCCCAATGACTCATCGACACTTATCCTAACTCGCTTCCCTCCTTAGGTTACCTGCCTGGAAGGTCAATTAAGGCATTTGTGTTTCCTGCCTCCAGTCTAGAAAAGGCAAAGGTAGGTAAGGAGGGATTGCAAGGTAACAAAGAACATGGAGAAGCCACAGACACACATCAAAGGTTGAAGGCTTGAACGTGTAGGCACATTTACAAATGGATCACAGCTCCCATTAGTTAGGCAGTCTCCCCCTCACTGCTGGATATACAATAAATAAATAAATAGCAAGAATACATGTGATATATATTTAGATTGCACATTAGACTTTAAAATCTGTGCCTAACTGAATACATTAGCCCATGTTTTCTGTTTATGTCTCCACAATGCCATGGAAACACAGCACGGCATCCTAATGGGTCTCTCCTGGCAATAAATAAACAAAGCCTTTGTCTATTCATGTTTCAATTTCTTTTTTTATGTAATTTACAATTTCAAAAAAGAAAATAGATCGGTGGTAGTTTTTTTCTTTCCTGGCTGCCCCTTCCAGTTTCCCTTCTTGCAAAGTACCTCTGCAAGAAATGCAAAATGCACCTTCTAGTGGTTGCTGAAATCCACACCAGCATCATCAGCACTCAGAGAACAGGATTCTCCCAGCCAGACTCATCTTTCCCCTTCATCAAATGCCATGATAATTAAACTCTGTAATGAGGTTCTTCAAGCATTTCAGTGTAACCCAAAGAGCACTTAATAGAGTTGTTTAAGGTTGAAAGCTGATACAAAACAGACACAAAATCTGGTGGGGTTTGCTCCCCTCCTTCAGTCTAAAAGGCAATAACCAGTCCATTATTATAGAGACAGCAACAACAGTCACAGCCCTTAAATGGCTCCACGATGGCCGCCACACGCTCTCGCCTCCCTGGCTCCACAGCCAGTGGGAGCCGACAAGTCACTCACCATGCCGCCGTTGCCCTAATGTGCAGGGGGCAAGGTGAAACCCAAGCTCCAAGTGCCGGGGGTACCATGTCTCACAGGGCAGCTCTCTCCTGTCTGGCACCTGCTGTCCCCTGCCCGCTGTAACCCAAGACTCCGAAAGGCTGATTATTATCTGCATGGAGAAGTGGGCAGATTTAATTAGGTTGCTCAACTCTGAAGAATCCCCTGAACCCAAGTGCAGTGACCTTGGTCACACAGGGAAAATGAGGGGGGCAGGTCAAGTACTACTTCTCCGGCGAGCTAGCAGGTGAGTTCCTGCAGAGACCCTTGCTCTTGGCTTCAAAATATTAACATGCTAAAAAACATCCCATATAAGTCAACTAGACTTTCAAGTTATTCTGATATCATGGACATATCTATGTTTTACGGGACTTGAAGCTTCTACACTTTTAAGATCCTTCTTTAAGAAAAAAAATGCAACATTATGAATGTAAAATTTGGTTGAAAAGTGACTATTCATTTATAATAGCAGGCAAGTAAATCATAACAATTAATAGTTTTTAAAATCCTGATAACCGTCAAGAACTTTACAGATCCAGAAGAAATATATACTTTTACTAATTAACTTCCTGGCCTGCCTCTATAATCCTTGCTACTTGTATTTTTGTTTGTGTCCACTCTGTCTCTTTGTATGATGACAAAATTTAATATTTTCTTTACAAAAAATAAAATTCAGTCCCTCCTCAATCAAGGTTGTCCAAAACTTGCTTTTCCTTACTGAAAGTTTAGAAACATTTTTTTCAGCTCCATGATTTCTTACTGTAAAGTCTTATACATGTTTAGAATTCTTGCTAACTTTGGGAAAATATCAACTGTCTTTTATATATGTAGGATTGCAGAGTTCTTCAAGTTTCCCCATGCAATGACAACTCTTAAACATTCTTGGAATTTTAAGCATCCATTAACAAGTTAATTGTCATCTCTCTAGTGCCATATTATGAGTTTTATGTTATCTTTGTCAATGATCATCTTTTGTGTCAGGTCAACAGGAAATGTAAACACTTCTCCAATGTATTCATATTATTCCTTCCTTTTATTAGCTGGATTATATAATGACCCAAGAGCCCAGTCATTAATTATTTTAAAAATGTATCTCTAGCTCTCATTGAATTGCTGCTGTTGGTATCTTCTGGATCTGATCCACCAGTTCCCAAACCTCACTGGTTGCTCATTACAAAGGCACCAACTCCCAAACTTCAGCTATTGCATATTTCACAGAAAAGGCTAACAGGAAAAGGGGGGCGGGGTGGACGAGAGACAGATAGAAAACTTAATTTATGGAGGTTAAATTATGTACTTTATTTTAGTAAATGTTATAAAAACACACCATCATGTGAACAAAAAGCTTCTCAGCTTTAAGGTAAATCTGTCTCTGCTGACATCATTTCTTTATTTACCAACTGCATAAGAACTACTTTACACTAAAGAAACCCAAGTTGTAGTCAAACTAACTGTATCAAATAAGTGAATTAACAATAAATCAATACATGGCATATTGCCATAGTTCTGTCCTTTACTAATACAAAAACTATATAGGTTTAGAAATAAACCTTGTTAATACCAACTGCTTTATTAGTTAGCTCATTAGCAAGAACAACAAATATAAAATAGAAATTTTGGTTAGTTAAGCAGGTTGAGAGGGTTCATTTAGCAATTTGGATTCTTTTTGAAAATTAGATGAGCCCTTTAACTGAACTGCAGAACTATTAAATTAATTTGTGTGAGCTTAATAATATAAGTTAGAATAGGGGATAGATTTGACTAAAACCTGAGTAGATAGCTGTGTTGGTAAGCAGAGTCTGACATATTTTGGGAAAATCTATCTCTCTTAACCCTGTCTGGACTGAATTTGCTGCTTTATTCATTTTTTTAAAATTAATAACCTATAGACATGCTAGAAATCAATTACAAGAAAATAACTGAAAAATTCACAAATATGTGACGATTAAACAACGTGCTACTGAACAACCAACAGATTAAAGGAGAAATCAAAGGAGAAATCAAAAAATACCTTGAGAAAAACAAAAATGGAAATACAACATACCAAAATTTATGGGATGTAGCAAAAGTAGTTCTAAGAGGAAAGTTCATAGAGATAAATGCCTATCTCAAGAAACAAGAAAAATCTCAAACAACCTAAATTTACACCTCAAGGGACTAGAAAAACAGGAATAAATGAAGCCCAAAATTGATAGAAGGAAGGAAATAATAAAGATTAGAAGAGCAATAAATGAAATACAGACTAAAAAGACAGTAGAAAATATAACTGAAATGTAAAACTGGTTTTTTGAAAAGATAAACAAAATTGATAAATCTTTATCTGGACTCACCAAGGAAAAAACAAGACCTCAAATAAAATAAAAAATGAAAGAGGAGACATTACAACTGATACCACAGAAATACAAAGGATCATAAGAGACTACTATGAACAATTATATGCCAACAAATTTGACAACCTAGAAGAAATAAATTCCTAGAAACATGCAACATTCTAGGACAGAATCATGAAGAAACAGAAAATCTGAGCAGACCAGTTATAAGTAAGTAGATTGAATAGGTAACCAAAAACCTCCCAACAAACAAAAGTCCAGGACCAGATGCCTTCACTGGTGAATTCTACCAAACATTCAAAGAGGATTGATACCAATCCTTTTCAAACTCTTCTTAAAAAAAGAAGAAGAGGGAATGCTTCCAAACATGTTTTACAAGGCCAGCGGTACCGATATCAAAACCAGACAAGAGGGCTTCCCTGGTGGTGCAGTGGTTGAGAGTCCACCTGCCGATGCAGGGAACATGGGTTCGTGCCCCGGTCTGGGAAGATCCCACATGCCTGGAGTGGCTGGGCCTGTGAGCCATGGCCGCTGAGCCTGTGCGTCCGGAGCCTGTGCTCCACAACGGGAGAGGCCACAACGGTGAGAGGCATGCGTACCACAAAAAAAAAACAAAAAAAAAACCAGATAAGTATGTCACTAGAAAAGAAAATTACATCCCAGCCAATATCCCTGATGAACACAGATTCAAAAATTCTCAATAAAATATTAGCAAACTGAATTCAATATATTAAAAGGATCACACACCATGATCAAGTAGGATTTATTCTAGGGAGGCCAGGATGGTTCAATATCTGCAAATCAATCAATGTGACATGCCACATTAACAAAATGAAGGATAGAAATAATATGATCATCTCAATAGATAAAGAAAAAGCACTGGACAAAATTCAACATCCATTTATGATAAAAACTCTCAGCAAAGTCGGTACAGAGGGAATGTACCTCAACATAAGAAAAGCCATATATGACAAGCCCCAAACTAACAATATTCTCAATGGTGAAAAGCTGAAAGCTTTTCCTCTAAGATCAGGAACAAGACAAGAATGCTCACTTTCATGACTTTTATCCAACATAATATTAGAAGCCCTAGTCAGGGCAATTAGGGAAGAAAAAGAAATAAAAGGAATCCAGACTGGGAAGGAAGAAGTTAAACTGTCACTATTGGCAGATGACATAATATTATATATAAAGGCTCCACCAAAAACTGGTATAACTAATAAAAGAATTCAGTAAAATTACAGGATACAAAATCAGTATGCAAAAATCTGTTGCATTTCTATACATTCATTTAAAAAATTATCAGAAAGAGAAATTAAGAAAACAATCCCATTTACAGGTACATCAAAAAGAATAAAATACTCAGGAATAAATTTAACCAAGGACATGAAAGACCTACACACTAAAAACTACAAGCCATTATTGAAAGAAATTGAAGAGGGTACAAATAAATGGATAGTCCATACTCATGGATTAGAAGAATTAATATTGTTAAAATGAACATACTACCCAAAGCAATCTACTGATCAATGCAAACTCTATTAAAATTGCAATGGCATTTTTCACAGAACAAACAATACTAAAATTTATATGGAACCACAAGAGACCACAAATAGCCAAAGCAATCTTGAGAAAGAAGAACAAAGTTGGAGGCATCACACTTCCTGATTTCAAATTGTATTACAAAACTATAGTAATCAAAAAGTATAGTATTGGCATAAAAGTAGACACAAAGATCAATGGAACAGGATAGAGAACCTGGAAGTAAACGCACCCACACATATATGGTCAAATAATTTACAATAAAGGAGCCAAGAATATACAATGGGGAAAGGTCTCTTCAATAAATAGTGTTGGGAAAACTGGAAAGCCACGTGCAAAAGAATGAAACTCAACCACAATCATATATCATACACAAAAATTAACTTAAAGTGTAGTTAAGTGTAGTAAAGACTTAAGACATAAGGCCAGAAACACAAAACTCCTAGAAGAAAACATAGACAGTAAGCTTCTTGATATAGGTCTTGGCAATGATTTTTTGAATCTGACACTAAAAGCAAAAGCAGCAAAAGAAAAAATAAACAAGTGGGAATACATCAAACTAAAAACCTGCACAGCAAAGGAAATCATCAACAAAATGAAAAGTCAACCTACAAAATGAGAGAAAATATTTGCAAGTCATATATCTGATGAGGTTAATACACCAAATATATAAAGAACTCATACAACTCAATAGCAAGAAAACCAAACAATCCAATTAAAAATTGGGCAGAAGATCTGAATAGACATATTTCCAAAGAAGACATACAGATAGCCAACAGGTACATGAAAAGATGCTTAACGTCACTAATCATTAGGGAAATGAAAATCAAAACCACAGCGATATATCACCTCACTCCTGCTATAATTTTTACATACAAACAACAAGTATTGGTTGGTGTGGATTAGAGAAAAGGGAACCCTTGTGCACTGTTGGTGGGTATGTAAACTGGTACAGCCACTGTGGAAAACAGTATGAAGTTTCCTTGAAAAATTAAAAATAGAACTACCATATGACCTGGTAATTCCACTTCTAGGCATTTATCTGAAGAAAATGAAAACACTAACTCAAAGAGATACATGCACCCCCATGTTCACTGCAGCACTATTTACAACAGGCAAGATACAGAAACAATCTAAGTGTCCACTGATGGATGAATGGATAAAGAAAATGTGGTATGTACGTATATAAATAATGGAATATTATTCAGTCATTAAAAAAAAGAATGAAATCTTGCCATTTGCAACAACATGGGTAGAACTTGAGGACATTATGCTAAGTGAAATAAGTCAGACAGAGAAAGACAAATACTATGTGCTTTCACTTATATGTGGAATCTAAAAAAACAAAAAGAAAAAAGAAAATTAAAAAAAAAAACAAGCTCATAGATACAGAGAACGGATTGGTGGTTGCCACTAGTGGTGGGCAGAGGGTGGGGTGGGAGAAATGAGTGAAGGGGTTAAAATGGACAAACTTCCAGTTATCAAATAAATAAGTCATGGGGATGTAATATACAGCATGGTGACTATAGTTAGTAATGCTGTATTGCAGATTTGAAAGTTGCCAAGAAAGTAGATCTTAAAAGTTCTCATCACAAGAAAAAAAATTTTGTGTAGCTATGTAAGGTGATGGATGTTAACTAGACTCTGTGGTGATTATTTCACAATATATACAAATATTGAATCATTATGTTATACACCTGAAACTAATATAATGTTAAGTATAAATTATACTTCAGTTTTTAAAATGCGAAAAAAAAAAGAAGTTAAAGCAATTTGGAAAACGCTCAAAAGCCAAGAAGGTATTTACATTTAAGCATTGATTATTTTATCAGAGAAAAATCACCAATTTAATGTTCTAAGCAAAAGAAACATGAGTAGCAAGCTTCAAGTGAGGATGTTACCCAAGAAGCTCTATAGAATGAGACTATTTTGAGCAGAAGGCCCTGCTATGAGCTTAGGCGGTCCAGGATAGCCATATGAATCCAAGAGGACCTTGGGTATCTCTGGACTGAATGGAGATGGAATCCATTTACTCTAGTGGTTAAAAGAACAATTAAATGATAACAAAATTGTTCCAGTTTTGTGTTCCAGAAGTGTTTTACTGTTCCAAGCATGTTTCTGCCTGTAATAGGCACAACAAAAGCAATAAAATCTTAGAAAACAGGTTTTCATAGTTTACTAAGACTTTACTATTCAAAATGTGGTCCACAACCAGGCAATGCCTGGGATCTTGTAAGAAATGCAGAGTCCCAGGCCCCACTTCAGACCTCCTGAATCACACACACGTCTGCACCGGTGATTCATATGCCCATTAAAGATGGTCAAGCACTGGTCTTTTTCAAGTAGTAGTGGCCAATGGAATTTCCAAGTCAATGACATGATAATTTAATTAGAAGTGTTTTAATCAGATTGTGAAAATAATATATGCTCACTGCAAAAACAACAAAAACACAAAGACATTACAAAATGTTATAAAATTATAAAGTGAAAATCACCTAGAGAACTGTCCCCAGATAAAAGTTAACATTTGATGTAGATCTTTCCAGCCACTTTCTATATGTACTGCAAATTAAAAATAAGGTAACTGGGGGGGCTTCCCTGGTGGCGCAGTGGTTGAGAGTTCGCCTGCCGATGCAGGGGACACGGGTTCGTGCCCTGGTCCGGGAGGATCCCACATGCCACAGAGCAGCTGGGCCCGTGAGCCATGACTGCTGAGCCTGCGCGTCCGGAGCCTGTGCTCAGCAACGGGAGAGGCCGCAACAGTGAGAGGCCCACGTATGGCAAAAAAAAAAAAAAAAAAAAAAAAAATAAGGTAACTGGGGCTTCCCCGGTGGCGCAGTGGTTCAGAGTCCACCTGGCGATGCAGGGGACATGGGTTCATGCCCCGGTCCAGGAAGATCCCACATGCCGCGGAGCGCCTAGGCCCGTGAGCCATGGCCGCTGAGCCTGCGCGTCCGGAGCCTGTGCTCCGCAATGGGAGAGGCCACAACAGTGAGAGGCCCGCATACAGCAAAACAATAAATAAATAAATAAAGTAACCTATATATGCTGTTTACAATCTGCCCTTTATACTTCAGCAATAATATGAGGACATCCTTTCATGTCAATAAATGTATTTCTGACTCGTCATTTTAATTTTCAGGGAATATTCTACTGTACAGTGAAATGTATTTCAATAGTCTCTTATTGTTGGACAAAGAATGTATATATACTATTTCTTTAAAATAAATTCCTGGGCTTCCCTGGTGGTGCAGTGGTTAAGAGTCCACCTGCCAATGCAGGGGACATGGGTTCCAGCCCTGGTCCAGGAAGATCCCACGTGCCACAGAGGAACTAAGCCCATGCACCACAAGTACTGAGCCTGCGTGCCTAGAGCCCGTGCTCCACAACAAGAGAAGCCACCAAAATGAGAAGCCCGCGCACCGCAATAAAGAGTAGCGCCCACTCACCACAACTAGAGAAAGCCCGCACACAGCAATGAAGACCCAACGCAGCCAAAAATAAATAAAAACAAATAAATCAAATTAATTTTAAAAAAGACCTTAAACAAATGTTGCTAAATAAATAAATGAATTCCTGAAAGCAGAATTTCAGAGTCAAAGATTAGGCACATTTAAATCTTTATATACTCTGCAAGATGGCCTTCCAGATAATGTGAGTGGTACCAATCTCTGTAATCTTCGCCAATCTGATAGGGAGATAATTGTATCTCATTGTCAAATACCTTTAAATCATATCTTAATGTAAGTGCTTGTAGAGGTGTCTTTTTTGTGTGCCTTCAATATTAATTAAAAACATAATAGTGTTCAGTAATTCATGTCCTTTGTATTTTCACATTAAATATTTAATTGTGTACCTGTTCAGAAAACTGGTAACCTAGAAGATAAAACCATAGGGTGAGATTCAGTCTAGATTTTTCCAAAACGAAAAGTTTGATTATTAAGCTGTCGTATCACTCTCAGTTCTCTTTCTACCTCTGGGTACATACAACCTTTTGAGTTTTCTTTGTGAATCTCTCTTTCCATGCCCACTAGTTACATGCAATTCTATCCCCCAGAGATACCCATTCAGCATTATCCCTCCCAGGTCACTGCACTACCTACATGTTGACAAATGTCAGCATCTCTAGCCACATCTCTTTCTAGCCCAGATCTGAGCAGTCCTCCTCGTGTGTGCATGGTTATATTCCTTAGCTAGCAATAATTTTCTCTATATTTTAACAGTATGCAAACATTTTTCAAGATCCAACATGAACATCACTACTTTTGAAACCCTGCCTGAGTGCCTAGCAGATCCTTTGACCCCACTTTGCACTGCCCACGTCTCCATCGCTGCCTCATCGGAGTGTATGACTGGGTATGTGCAGGTAATTGTTGGGTCACGTGCCCTTTTCTTATGGGCAGATTTTATTTTCCCATCTCCTGTTTTCTCAAGTATTAACACTGAACCTGGCACAAAGTAAGTAATCCAAACAACCGATGAACAAATCCATAAATGAAACTAGAAACCACTTACTAGTCCCCCTCACCCCAAGTTAAAAAGAAGAAAACTGAGACCAAAGAAATTAAATACAAACAAACAAAAGAAAGGAAGAACAAAGCTCTGGGTAAAAACATTTTAGAGGACTGTATTATTTACTAACTTAATACATTTTCTTAATGAAAGTGCTTAATTTCCAATAAAGAAAATAAATGAAGAACATATTTTCAGAGAATAGAAGAAAAACAAAATTTTCTGCTTATAGCTCCCCACAGCTAATGTTGAGTGAAAATCGAGTATTTTTCTTTTCTTGCTTTTCCTCCATTTTTCAAAAACACCAACCATTATTTAAAATTCTCTGCCCATCACTCAAAGAAACAGAGACAGTTGTTCATTCTGAGTTAGGTTTTTGCTTATCTGACCAGCAGGGTCAGGATAATAAATCACTCAACCCCTAGGGAATAAAGAAATGCTTAATGGATTTGTACAGTTACCAGGGGGAAAAAATAAAGAGAAAAACTTTCAGGATTCAATTCATTTTCAAATACTGCACAGTACTTCAGAAAAGACTGCACGGGGATCATATATAGGTGAAGCAGATGGAAGGGAAGAAAATCAGAGAAGTGGCAGTTCCACTGGAGAAAAATATACGGTCCATTTTTCAAACATCCCACAAGAAGAACCTCTTCTTTCACCCTTCCTGTAAACAAACATTATACATTTCGCCCAACCCCCAAGGCACCCCTGGCAGTTGGCTGGCAGTACCTTTTGCACTTGTGATGATGTCTGCTGCTGCTGATCAGGCTGAAGGCAGCCAACAGCCACCCCAGGCATCACTTACAGGCTCTTCCTGATACAGAAGCCTGTAAGATGTGCGGGAGTTCAGGACAAGGACAACACTTTTTTCTTTTTTTAACATCTTTATCGGAGCATAATTGCTTTACAATGGTGTGTTAGTTTCTGCTGTGTAACAAAGTGAATCAGCTATACGTATACATATATCCCCATATCTCCTCCCTCTTGCGTCTCCCTCCCACCCTCCCTATCCCACCCTCTAGGTGGTCACAAAGCACGGAGCTGATCTCCCTGTGCTATGCGGCTGCTTCCCACTAGCTATCTATTTTACGTTTGGTAGTGTATACATGTCCATGCCACTCTCTCACTTTGTCCCAGCTTCCCCTTCCCCCTCCCCAATAACACACTTCTTGCAACACTTTATGTCACTATTCTAATTCCACAAAGGCCAGAAAATGCACTAGGCTTTGCTTCAAAGGGTCCTTGTGAATGCAGGAAGAAAAAGCCAAAAGACTAAGGTGAAGCTATTGAATAATTTAAAGTTTCTTATCTGAGGCAGTGGGAGAACTGTCTCACTGAATATTCATCACACAGAACAACCTATATTGTAATACTGCTAAATGTCAGAGTGTAAATTGTCCATGCAACTTACAATAACAGCTGATACTTCCATGGAAGCTTTTATCCTGAATGAGAGTAAAATAGTTTTCCTTGCCCTACTCCAGACTTGCTGTGTGGTCTTAAGCAAAACACTTAACATTTCTGTGTCTTAGGTAGCCTGTCTGGGGAAATTTGCTTTTGTCTCAGCTGCAGCCGAGGCATTTGTGAGAACATCTCACTCTGGAATCAAAGACGTTATACACAAGATACAAATTTATGTATTATACCAAGGAAACATATGTGAAGCTCCTAGCATTGTGCCTGGCACAGTTATTTAACAAGTGTTATTTACACCCCCTTTCTTCACCAGAGAAAATTAAACATCTTTTGTGTTCACTTAAGACAAAATAAGTTAGAATAAAATTAAGAGATTTTTTTTCCCCAAAGACAACGGTATTCTTCCCTTCAGTTTTGCCTTTTTGTAATATGTATCGGTGCACATAGTCCTATGCAGTACTTGCAACACTGTAATTATAGAAATAATTAAAGGACTGATACGTGTACATACATGTGGAGATTAGCAGCCTAATACTGAGGAGTCGATTTTGAAGTTATGTTCCTGTCACCTCTGAGCAGGAACTTCGGATGGAAGACCCAGAACTACCATATGTGGTAGCACTAGGGTCTAGGTATGCTGCAGTTTTGCCTCAGCTGGCCTGACATCCAAGCATATGACAACATTTTTGCTTCTTTTACAAGATTTCCTGGAGTTTGCACTCCCTTCATGATCTTGGCAGAGATTCTGCTACTGAAATAACATACTGAATCCTCACCAAAGCCGTGTGCTACCGAAATGCCAGAAAACTGCCAGTGTGGGCAAGATCTGAGAGTGACAGTCACCACCTCCTACCTGGCCAGCCTCATCTTCCCATAGGTTCTTGGAGGAAGTGTTATTCTTCCCCCTAAAGTAAAAATGCTTCTAACATTCCCTGAATTCTTTCTAGAATTCTTTCTTACCTTCTGTCTATGAGCAAGCTCTGTAAATGACCTTGTTCAAAAATGGATGGATTTCAAAAAAAAATCCTTATAGAATGCCACATATAAACCAAAAACCCTGAATGTAACTTATTTTCATGTCTTCAAGTTAAAATTAAAATGCTCCTCATACTAATGTTAACCAAGTGCTTTTTGTCTTTAAAATCCAGGACCAAAATACTGTTCTGTCCATTCGGCCAACATCAATTTCTTGTTAAAAACAGAAAGTTGAGTCTTTTTTACTTTTCACTAACATCAGTCAGCACATGAATACCTGACTCACACTTAATAAACTCAAAACTTAACAGAATCATATTCTTTCCAAAGATGTTGAATTAACGCTTTCACCAACAGATTTTTAATAAGCACCTTCTATGTGCCAAGGACTGTTCTTAATGCTGGGGATCTAGCCATGTAAATGACGGTCTCTGCTTTTCGGAGAACTTCCACTCTAGTGAGCAGAGGTAGACAATAAATCATAAATACGTAACATGACGGAGTGGTCTTTACTATTCCAGATGGGATCAGGGAAGGAATGATATGTGAGCAGATTCCTAAAGGGAACAAGAAAGCAAAACTTGCAGATATCTGGGAAGAGAGCATTCAAAGGAGAGATTCCACAGCAGAAGCCCACTTAGTGTACTTACCTGAAGCAAGAAGGCCAGGTCTCTAAAGCAGAGTGACCCGGGGTGGGGGGCAGTGAGAGGGGGTAAGATCTGAGAAACTCGGGACCAAAACATGTAGGGCCAGTAAGGCCCCGACAGTGACTCTGAAAGAAAGTCTGAGTGAGTTGGGAAGGCAAGAGAGGACTTGGAGAAGAAGAATGAGACGATGTGACTTATATTTTGAAGGATAACCCATCTGGCACGTGGAGAACAGATCTCAGAACTGACAGCCGAATAAAAACGAGCAGCTCCCCTGCTTCTTAGGGAAGCCCAGATGGAGGGGATGAGCAATGGTCAGACTCAGGATGTATTTCAATGTATTTCACATCCCACTAGATATGGGATATGAAAAAAAAAAGTGACAAATCAAGAATGACCCCAAGGACCTTGTCTGAGTAACTGATAGACTAGAGCTGCCATTTACCAAGAAGTAGAGTAGGTTGGGACTGGAGCAGGAGAATAAAGAACACCTGAGCTTCCTATTAGACATCTAAGTTGAAATGTCAAATAGGTAGCTGAATGTGTGAGAATGACATGCAGAAGAGGTTTCCAGGCTGGAAAGGTAAACCGAAGACTATCTGTTGGCTATGGAATGTATCATAATCCAACTGTGCTGGCCAGCTATTTCGGCAGTAATGCTGTATAACAAACCACCTCAAAACTAGATGGCCTACAACAAAAAGCAGTTTTTTCTGGCTCATAGGTTTGTGGGTTGGCAGGGATGACTCTATCTCAGGCGGCAGTGTGGCTGCACTGGGTTAAGTTTAGCTTTGCTCTGAGTGTCTCATTCCTGGATTCATACTGAAGGGGCCAAAGACAGCTGGGGCATGCCCTTCTCAAGATGATCACACGAACCAGAGAGAGCCAGAGAAATATACAACATCTTTTAAGGCTTTGTCACAGAACCGGGTACACTGTCACTTCTGCCCATATTCTATCGTCCAATGCAAGTCACCTGGTGAAGCCCGATATCAGTGGGACAGGGTAACGTCCTTGACATACAGTCACAGGAAATGCAAAATCACACGGCAAAGGACATGTATATTTCTAACACAGGGAAGGCCGGAAGAACTGGAACAACGATCCAATCTACCTTTCACCTCATACTGTAGCCTTAGCTACATCTACAGCTCATGACAAAAGACTTTGTTCAGATCCTGTAATCTCTCAACCCAATGAGTTTCCTCAAATGTCTACTTCTGAAAGCCATTGTATAAATGTATTCAAGGTAATTATGCTTGGATTTTTTTATTAACAGGAAAAATAGGTTGGCATTTTCTAATAACATGGTACACATCATACTTCAAATGCCATTTCTTTTAAAAAAATCTTGATCAGTGCTTCTCAAACTATTTGTGGGGGAGGGCTATTTCTTTATTTCAACAAGCCACAGACCTATCATTTTTTAAAATACAATGAAATTAATTGCTAAGACTGACGTTTTTAAAAAAGCAAAGATATACAAATTTCAAGTCCATGTTTTCAGGAAAGTACTTGGTCACATTGCTATAAAAGTTTCTAAATAAATACTTATTCTTAATTTCTGCACCTATCTTGCTGAAGACAACAGTTTACAGAACAGCATCAGCCCATGGGCCACACTTAGAAAAGCACTGTCCTAGATGATCCTACCATAACCAGATCGCTTTACCCCCCAAATCTTACTATCACTGAATAATAGCAGTTTGAGCAAAACTAAGTTGCTAAAAATGTGAAATTGAATTTGACTTATACCCAAGTTTACTCAACTATTAATTCAATGTTCCAGGCTTTTTTGGTCCCCAGGATTCCATGCTTCAGTTATTAAGTAAAAAAGGAAAACGTAGGGCTTTGTCAAACAGCCATATCCTGCTTTATGACTTTTACCATGTTTTTCTTGATTCTCATGGCAATCCCTTTTAGAATTTCCATCCATGCTGTACACACACAAATTACTAAAATCTCCTGGCCACATCCTGAGGCTTCCTTAATTGACTGTTATCAAGCTGTGCTTTTTAAATGTTCCAGCATTTGATCTTTTTAAAATGCTTCTGAGATTTAACTGGTGTCAAACTGGCTGGTCTAATTTCCTGCTATGTCTTTAGATCCTTTTTTAAAAATAATTGGGTGTCGAATTAGGGTTTTCTTCTTTCTTCCTCAAGGGATCAGTACTAAATTTAGTTAAAAGTCTGACCAACAAAAAAAAATTCTATTCTGTTCTACTAGCTTCCTATACACTTGGACTTGCTGTCTCTCAAATCACACAGTACCCTAGAGTCCGGAAAAAATTAACCCATGCTTACTCAGCCCTGTTGAAAGGGGACCTGATGGACCTGGAGGTATCTAGATGACCCAAATATCAGATTTGAAAATGGGATTTGCTGAACCTTGTGTGAACAAAGAACAGCACCCAGAAGTCCTTCGTGTGGTGAAAGAGGAAGATCAAAGAGTAGTGAGACTAGTATTAATGCTGAAACAATAACCTCTTTCCAGAAATATTCTCAGAAGAACACGGACCAGGCAGAGGCCCAAGACTCACCATCAGCAACTGAGCCTTCTGAACCCTCCACAGTGCTGAGGCAGCACTACGAAGCATTCAAGAGTTGAGGCAAATCTCCCATCTGCTCCTAAGCTTTTATTATTATTGTTGCTGTTGTTGTTATTATCATCATCATCATCATAGTTGCTAATTTAAAGCAAAATAAACTCATAGATACTGAATCATTTCTGTTCTCTCTTGGAAACTCTTTCTTCCTAAATGATAATGAATAGCCTAAACTCAACTACTCTGGAGCAAGAAATTGTTTATTTTGGGCCACATCTATGTAATGCCAACACATCAATTGATTACTCAGTTAAAGCTATTGAAGAAAACATAAAATCAGTCTGCAGCTGAGCCGAACTGTCCAGCCAATTCAGACAAAAGAGTCCAACCTGTAGACAACCAAAACACAACCTTCATAACATGACGTTCTCATTCATTACACTATTCTTATAGCCTCATTGAGGACAACATCTAATTCACCTTTTGTCTCCCAGAGAATCTTGCATTAATAGGAGCCCAGGTAAATGCTAAACAAATCATTAAAAGTCATCTGTATTTTTAAAAAGGTGTTTAAAATATTTAACCCAAATAGTGCACTCATAGGTGGAAATCAGCGTAAGAAAATATTCAGATGTTTTGTAGAATCAAAATGCTAAGTAGTTACATTCAGTTCTTGGTTTTACTTAGAATGATAACAATCGCAAATGTCAACTCCTCCACCTTAGCTTAGTCAGATTTGCCTCAGAGCGACCCTAGGAAATGCCACTTTTCCTCCTCATCTGCCCTTACTCACATTTCCAGCTCCTAACACAAGGAAGACATGCTGAGCCATGTGGGTCCCTTACATTTTAGATGAGCCAGGAAAGACTGGTTTATAAACTCTGCTCCATGATGTTTTGTGTTAGGTACCACAGAGAAACTCAGAAGAACTGATAGACCATGTTTTAAAGTATAATTTTATATCCTGAATAAAATATTATATAAAAAAGGGCAGACTACACTCAAAATATAATATAAACTAGAAACAATAACCAAATTTTGCTATGATGGTACTTTATGTTTACATATACATTTATATAAACTGAGACCTCTCTTAATAGACTATATTAATGGAAGCAACTATAGATCTTTTCTCAAGAAAAGATCCCAGTAAGTCTAAGATTGTTATTGTGTTAGTCTACTCAGGCTGCCATAACAGAACACCACAGACTGGGTGGCTTAAACAGCAGAAATTTATTTTCTCCCAGTCTGGGAGGCTAGAGATCCAAGATCAAGCTGCCATTGGGGTCGGCTTCTGGTGAGACCTCTCTCTCCTCCTGACTTGTAGATGGCCACTTTCTCTGTGTCCTTACATGGCCTATTCTCTGTGAGCACAGACAAAGAGAAATCTATCTTGTTTCTTCCTCTTCTTGTCCTTACAAGTCATATGGAATTCAGTCATATGGAATTCAGGCTCCACCCTGATAATTTCATTTAACTTTACCTCCCTAAAGGCCCTATCTCCAAATACAGTCATACTGGAATATTATGGACTGAATTGTGCCCCCTCCACACCAAATTCATATGTATTCATACCTATAACATTTGTAAATCATAAACATATAAAAACAATGAGAGCATTTCTTTAATAAATGATATTAAGAAAACTATGCTTTATTCCATAACAAACTCTAAACAGATTAAAATTAAATCACAGGAAGGAAGGAAAAGTACCACAACGAAGAAGATTAAAATAAAAGAATAAATTATAAAAGATCAAAATGGGTAAGATTAAGAAAATTAAAACACCTGTGTAATAAGAAAAATGCAACAACGTTTAAATAAAAAGGAAAGTAGCAGGTTGGTAGAAATGTCACAAATAGGAAAAGGGATAGCAAAAGAATAGAGACATATATTTTTATATATTATATACTGATATATAATATACAAAATCCTATAAAATATTTAAGTTGCTAAGATTTCATTAGAGAAATGCATAAGAAAGAAAATACAAATATGAGATAATCAAACATGACAAAAATGTATCCCGTTTGTCAAAAAAAAAAAAAGAAAATTAAAGCCATAATAAGTAACAGTTTGCACCTAATAAGTAACCAATTTTTTAAGAAACTTAATGCTGGGGATAAGGCAGGAATCACATGTTCTGAAACATTACTACAAACTATGCAAATTTTAAGTCTTTTAAGGAAACACACATCAAAAGTGTTAGAAATGTTTCCCATCAGTTGAACTCAATAATCCATTCTTGGGAAAACACTACTATTAAAAACACCAAAAAAGCTATATAATGATGTTCCTTACCTCTGAAGGGGACACTTTTGGTTGCCTCCCTAGCCAACTGTGATGCTTGTGTACCAACTTGACTGGACCACAGGTTGTACAGATATTTGGTCAAACATTATTCTCGGGATGTCTGTGAGGGTATTTTTGGATGAGATTAACATTTAAATCAATAGACTAAGTAATTAGATTGCCCTCCATAATGTGGGTGGGCCTTGTCAAATCAGTTGAAGGCCTGAATAAAATAAAAGGACTGCTTCTCTCCTGAGTAAGGAGAAATTCCCTATTTAGTGGGTTTCAAACTAGAATAGTGGCCTTTCTCCTGCCTTTGAAATACTGGCCTTTCTCCTGCCTTTGAAAAAATCAGCTGATTCATTCATTCATAAAGCATTCATAGACTATCTCCTGACAAATTCTGTATATTTCAGTTTATGCTGTATTAAAAGAGATCTATGACTTTATTAACTTGAAGGATTGGAAAATTAATGGCACCATACTTCCTTTGTATTGAAATTCAACAAATTAAATATTAATAGATTTTCAAAAAAAAAATCATGAGGAAAAGAATAACAGAAAACCCGACTCAGGTCGCAAGCAGCCTATTGGTCTATTATGCAAACAGCAATACCAATATGGCTTAAGCCATGACTAATGAGGCTTTCTCTTAATTTCAGATACAAATATCCTAAATTGTATCATATACTTACTTCTTTATTTTCTTATTTATCATAGCCAAAAAATATCGTAATTACCTAATCCATATGAGAAGAGTAAAGCAAACTATCATTTGTCAACTCAGTGGGAGATTATCCAGGCGTTATAAAGTATAAATACTAAAGCCATGCAACAACATGGCAAAACGTCTCTCAGGTAAAGGATAATGTTGGTAAAATAATGCTAAATATTGCTCAATAAAAATGAAATAGGAAAAGCATTGCAAATACATATGCGAGCATAATGTCAAGTGCAAAAAGACAATTGCATAGTGTTATAAATTTTATATCAGTTAAATACATTTTGTTAAAATACATATATTTTGAATAGAGATTCCTATACCATAAAAGCATATAAAAAATGGTTTGGATACACACCAACTTCATATCAAGGGTGGTCTTTGTGGAGAGTTTGGAGTGACTGGGTCAGACGTAGGGTTTTAAGCAAATATTATGAGCATTAACATTTATTCAGTTTAAGTGGTAGATACATAAGTCTGTGTTATTTTTATTTTGTAATTTTCTCTATTAAATATTAAGTGAACTAAATATAATGTATATACATAAGGACGCATGGATAACTTTTGCTTATTATTGCAATGGAAAAATTCGTGATTTCTTTTAATTTCCTAACATTAAAAAAATTTAACTACAAGCTAATATTTTTAAAGTATTATTCAAGACTTGTACAAACCTTGTCATTGAAAAGGCATTGAGCTGACTGTGGAGTGACCTGTTTTCTATGTCTTATTCTGCCATAAACTTGTGTGACTGTAGTCATTATACCCCTTTTGGAGGGAAAAGGAAATAAATAATTAAACCTTAAAAAAGAAAGAAAGAAAGAAAGAAATCCACCACAAAGAAAAGAATATAGCTGAAAAAAGTAAAGAGGGACTTAAAGCACTTTCAGAGCATTTCCCCTCCTCTCTCTTGCCCACTGCTGCACACTCCTCCCTTTGTGCTTGTTTCTTCTGTGTCCAGACAGACTTCCTTTGTTTCTTTAATCTACATGGACTAAAAACCACGGTCACTTAGAGCTTACATATTATGCGTCTAGCCTCAGAGAGAGAGAGAGAGAGAGAGAGAGAGAGAGGAGGAGAAGGAGAGAGAGAGTAAATTTCTTGATCTCAATGTCAAATTCCCAAGGAAAGAAATTCAGTTAGACCAACTGGATCAGGAGCCCATAGATGACCCCGTACACTGTGGCAAGAAGTTTGGGATCACACAAAAATCATTCTAAGAGGTAATATTCTTGAAAATGTTGCTTCTTCCATTCCTTTCTGGTGAGTCACAGAGCTTTATAAAGGCTCTGGCAAGAACTGCAAGAAAGCAACTTACTAATTTTATTTAAAAAGAATGTCCCAGGCTTCCCTGGTGACGCAGTGGTTGAGAGTCCGCCTGCCGATGCAGGGGACACGAGAGACCGCGTACCGCAAAAAAAAAAAAAAAAAAAAAAAAAAAAGTCCCAAACTTATCTGACCAGGGAAAAATTTTTGGAGGAACAACTAACTATTATCTGAAGCCACTTCGGGAATCACTGCACTTTACTATCTGTATGAGCCTACATTTCAGATCAGAAGCACTATGCTTCTGTGGGAAATACAATTGTTAAGAAAACAACTGTACCACAAATCATTTATGTTAATAATTGCTCTCTGTCATATGCTGAAGTCTCTTTCAAACAAAATTACCCAAATAATTGCTTTAAAAAAAAATAATTGCTCTTCTGAATGGGTAGGAACTTAGGATAAACTTTTTTTGATATAGAGTTCCCCATATCTTGCTACCTTTTTCTAATAACATTGGTCTTTTATTATTGGCAAAATTATAAAGAACCCAGAGATGAGTTTCCATCCACAGTACCAATAAACAGGTTTCAGATGGGAACTAAACGCAGGAACTAGATCCAGGCAGCAATTTCTCAGTGGGGTTGATGCAGAATTGACTTTGGAGTGCCTATTAGTATTAACTGCAGATTCCACGGTTAAATAACAATGCCCTTTTAGTTCTCTCATTTGCTGTCAGGTTTATATTTAAAACTTATATAGAGGATCCACATCTTCCACGTGATGAATCAGTGTAGACTTTAGCTTTGGTTTGCATGGGTGGCCAACCAATACATTTAGCTCTTTATTCCTGGGGGAGTCTCCAGTCACTAACTTTATTACAACGCTTCATTGAAAATGTGTAATTTCAGTTCCAAGTTTCAAATTGTGTTTTATTAGTAAGAATGATTTGCTGTTCCCTGGAAAGTGATTTGAAGCCTGAGATAATTATAGAATCATAGAACTATCAAGCACATCCAGAGGTCACCTAGTCCATATTCTACTCTCAAAGCAGACCTACGCCTTAGATAAGTAAGGCATTTTTCTAGCTACTGTGCCCTAGAGGAAATGATAATATATTTTCCAAGTGTCGTTTAAACCCATGTTTGAAAATTCTGACCAGTCACTATGGCCCATCTTCATACTGAATAAATAGAAGCCCTGCAATCTGATAGGAGACCCTTTACCATACCCTATTATTTCTTTCTACCAATTTTTCTAAGGGCTTGAGAGTTCATACTACTAATTCAGCCCTTGGAGTATCCAGTCTTTTCTTTCTTGAATCAAACTCAGTCATCTAAAATTTAATTTATTTTCATATACATGTCACTTAAGCCATCTTTTTACAGGTATCTTTGGTCTGCCAATAATGTTACCATTCTCCTGATCACCCAAGCTTAAACTTGAAAGTCATACTGGACCCCTTCCTTTCCCTCCAGCCACACATCCATCAGTAATGGTCTCATGATGTCTATTCCTAATGTGTCTCCTGGATACCAGTCTTTTCCATTTCTACTGATGCTGCCCCTACCCACAGTCCAGCTCCTATTGCTTCTCATTTCTTTCTCACCCTCGTAAAGCTTCCTAATTGGGGCTTACCTCAGGTGCAGATTGAATTCAGCTGCACATAACACAAAACAGCCATATATGCAGCATCTTGGAAAAAACTGGGAGTTCTTTTTCTCTCATATAACAGTAAGGCTGGCGGTAGGCAGTGTAGGGCAGTGAAGCAGTTCCAATGAGTCATGAGAAACCCAAGATACTGCTGGCTTTCCATACTTTTATATTCTAAGCGTATTCACAGGGCAGTTTTATAGCCTAAGGCTGTCTCCTTTTTTGTGTGTGTGTGGTACGCGGACCTCTCACTGTTGTGGCCTCTCCCGTTGCGGAGCACAGGCTCCGGACGCGCAGGCTCAGCGGCCATGGCTCACCGGCACAGCCGCTCCGCGGCATGAGGGATCTTCCCAGACCGGGACACGAACCCGTGTTCCCTGCATCAGCAGGCGGACTCCAACCACTGCACCACCAGGGAAGCCCTGTCTCCTACTTTTAAAGTACATTCTCAGAAGACCCACTCTATGACTTTAGCTTATATCACACTAGCCAAAACTAGACAATGCCACCCCTAACTTCAAAGAAGGATGGCAAATGTGGTTGCATTTTTTAGATTGTTTGTTTGTTTCCTTTCCAAGCTGCTGTGTCACCATCCCCAACAAAACCAGAGTCCTGGAAGGAAGGAGGAGGATGCCTATCCGGTAGAGGCTCAGGAAACTCTGCAATGGTACACTTGCCTTCAAACTTCCCAAGGCCAACGTGAATCTGATTGCCAGATTGAACTTCTCAGAGCACAACTGACCATGTCGAAGCTTGTCCAAACCATTCAATGCTTCTTCACATTGCATCCAAAGTAAAGGGAAAGTTCCTTGGACTACCCGTGAAAAGCTACAATAATCAGGCTCTAACCTATCTTTCCATTACTCCACTCCAAGAAGCCTATAATGAAACTATACTGAACCACTTGCTGTCTTCAGCTCCACCCTTCTTATGTACCTGGAATGCTCCCTCTCATGTCTTAAAATCCTCTCCATTCTTCAAAGCTCAACTCAAATTTCACCTCTTCTGAGTTCCTGATCACTCCTCTTCTACTTGTCTTTAATGTAATGCTACTAATAGTAATAGGGACAGGAGTTTTATTTCCCACGTCTCTGTGCTAAACTCTTTATGCCTGTGACCTCCTTTGATACTAACAACATCCCCTGCAAGACATTATTTTATTATCCCCATTCTACCGAGGAGACACCTGAGACTTGGTCCAAGGAACCTGCTCAAGTTCACACTGCTAGTAAATTACAGTCAGTGGCCCAATTCAGCACCACGGCCACGTGGAGGCAAAAATCTGTGTTCTTCTCATTGTGTCAGGCCGATTCCCTCTACTAAAGCACCAAGCTTGCCGTCTGAAAGTTTCTATGGTTCTTTGTCTTCTAAGGAGCATATCGTATTGATCTTCCTATTCCCTATACCTAGAAAAGTCATCATGGTCATAAACTGAATGTCCTCCTAAAAAAGAAAAAAAAGGGCAAATACCTCTATACCTCTAAATCTTTAATGGTATATTTGGAGATTCTGCTTTGAGGACATTTTTAATTCTGTTAAACTTTGTTTAGTCTACTTCTATGACTCTTCATTTTATGCATTATAAATTCTCTTTTCAGAAAATACCATTTTAAATAGCACTCTTTGTTTTTAAGAAGAGTAGTGTACCAAAAAGATTTTTTTCAACTTTTTATCAAGAAAAATTTAAAACTTACTGAAAAGTAGCACATAGAATAATGAATCACATGTGCTCAATGTCCATATTTAACCATTTTTAACATTTTGCAACATTTACTCTAAGTACTGCTTTGATGAAGTAGTAAAAAGTAAATAATAGATATGATGACATTTCTTCCCTATGTACTTCAGTATGAAATGCTTACAAAAAAACAAACAAAACAAAACAAAACAATACCCAGTAAGGACATTCTCCTTTATAATCATAATACCATTATCACATCTACGGAACTCATGGGAATTCCTTAATAAAAACTAATGCCCAGTTTCAATTCAGGTTACACATCTGTAGCAAGAATGCATGAAGACAGCCTTCATTATAAAAGGGGCCGACAAAACCACAGATCTGCTGTAATGCATTGAACAAAATTTTGGTATTTTATTTCATCAAGAGTCTATGGAGATAAGTTAGGAGTTCGGGATTAACAGATACACAGTACTATATATAAAAGAGATAAACAACAAGGACCTACTGTACAGCACAGGGAACTATACTCAATACCTTATAATAATCTATAATGGAAAGGAATCTGAAAAATAATATATATAACTGAGTCACTTTGCTATACACCTGAAACTAACACAACATTTACATATATTGTAAATCAACTATAATTCAATTTAAAAAAAAAGAGTCTATGGAGGTAATAGTAGGGAACAAGTGGCAATGATTGCTAATTCTTAATTTAAATGGGGTATTGCCTCTTTTTTTTCCCTATGTGAAAAGAATTTCTGAGAATGTATGTGTATTTTCCAAGCATTGCAGTATACCATAGATATCAATCTTACCTGCTCTTCTCTCTAACAAGTTGCCTCAAAGAAAAATAAAAGAAAAAATGGGAAAGAAAACAAACTTCCCATCAAGTATTATCTTCCCATGTGATTACTTATGACAGCTAGAGAATGAAATTGAGCCTAAACTGCCGACAGCTATATTTTCATAAGTGAAGGCCCTACACTGATTGCCAGTGGTAAAACAGTACAATAAAAAAGGAAAACAATGTGAACTGCTCACACAACACCAAGCAGCTTTTCCAGTTTGCTTTGTTTAGTCTCTCTTTCAGTGTTGTGGAAACAACACTTTAGTTCTGGCTGAGAGGGCTCTTTTATTACAACACAATGCAAATTTTTTCATAGTAACTTGTGTAGAAATAGTAGGCTACAATCTTTTAAAGACACACTACCCACATTCTAGATACAGCATTAATAATATCCAAGTGAGAAACATCGTATGGCATACCACCCATGAAAGTCTGACTTGTGATAACAGGCTGGCAGACAATAGTGGGGCACAATGGGTTTCCGAGCGCACAAGGCCTTCTGTCTCATAATCACTGTGTATCAGGGATGTTGGTGTTCATATTGTGACCTCACATATATTTCAAAATGTTTTGCACATATTACTTGGGATATCACTACTACTAACAAATCATAACAGCTAACATCGATCTAGAGGTTACTGTATGATGGGCTATCTACTTAGTACTTTGTAAGCATTAACTCACATTTCACTTAATCCTCAAAAAAACAAGAAGCAAATTATGCTATACATATTATCACACTCTTTTTGCTGATAAAGAAATTAGGACTGGTGAACACATAGAAACAGAGTAGAATGGTAGTTACCAGGGGGTGGGAAGTGGGGGAAATGGAAAGATATTACTCAGAGTACTAATTTTCAGTTATAACATGAATAAGTTCCAAGGATCTAGCATACAGATGGTGACTATAGTTAAAAATACTGTATTGTATATTTGGAAGTTAAGAAAGTAGATCTTAAGTGTTCTCACCAAAAAAAAAAAAGAAAGAAAGAAAGAAAAGTAAATATGTGGGGTGGGGGTGATGAATGTGTTAATTTGGTTATGGTAAATATTTCATGACGTATAGGTATCTCAAATCATCACACTGTATACTTTAAATATATAAAATTCTATTTGTCAATTATACCTCAATAAAGTGTGGGAGTGGGGGGGAAGTAGGACTTGAAAAGTTTAAGTAAATAGTCAAGCTAGTCTGATTCCCAAAACCGTGCTGTTAAAACTCCACACAATTTCTCTCCTAAGTGATATCGGGGGGAGAGAGGAGATGATGAACACAGCTTCTGGTCTAAGAAGGTGTCAGCTATGAATTCTCCTGAGACCAAAGAGAAAATGAACCTGCCTCTTTCCCATACTCACTTATTTGACCTTGTCATCAAGAGGTCATCATCCCCATGTCGAGAGAGTGCACATAGACAAAGTAAGTACTCAGTGCTAAGGTGGTATAACTGGGACATTTCCATCAGCTTCCAGACTAGGATAGCCCAAAATAAGCACACATTCTCTTGACAGAATCACCACGGATGCTTCCACACCAGCTAAAACTCATCTCCCCCTGGTCCCAATACCATTCAGAGTCAACGACTAAGTTCACGTACCACAAAAGAGGAAAGGAACGTTGGGGGATATGAACAGATGTTGTAGTACCAAAGCAAAAAGATAACTTCTGTTTCCAATAACATGATGATTGAAATAACCAAAAATTTCCTATCTGTGGAAAAACCTGTAAGCCATAAACAAAATATACCAAATATCGCCTTAAATACATTCCTAAAGTCACATCTCCAGAAAAAACACAGAGAAAGTACTGATTACCAGAGCCTAAATCTCTGGATGTTTTGGGATGGGACCTGAGATCAGATACCAGTTTAATTAACCAGAGAACTTGGATTTTAGAAGCCACATAAATAGGATATAATATCTCAGGTCATCAAAAAGTAGGTGGTTGTAGTTGAGAATTCCATCTAAAGTCAGAAGCTCAGGACTCACAGGAAGCAAGATCTACCAACAAACCCAAAGAGATGACGATAAAGTTTGTCTCACGCTAAACACTAAGTGGAAAAACGAGTCTTCCCTGAGAATTCCTAATCATCCACGTGAGTCTTGGGTATGAATTTATACTCCTTGTGAATTAGTACTTCTTGTTAAAAGTCGTGCTAAGTCGAATTAAGACTTAGGACACCAAAGAAACCCAAACAAAATAAAAATCATATTTTCCTATGGGGAAAACGAAGAAAAGTGGATACACAGAAACCTTCATAAACTAAATTCAACAGAGAAATGAGCTTTTAAGAGACAAGCAGAAAACTGCAGCAACTTCCATACCTGGGAGGTGCCTGAGTATGATTAGATGAAGGAGGATGTCTACCCAAAAAGACAAACATTGAGAGGTTGAGGGGAAATGAGCAGAGTCCCAAATAATAGCGTGAGCCGGCAGGTAGATTTGAATCTGTAAGAGTCTCAAATGTAAATCAAAGCCTGACAATCCATTCAGACACATTGCTAAGGCTCCACCTTGCACTTTGCTGAGAAAGTAGCAATGAAAGAGGAGCTGAAAATCTAAGCGATATTTCAGAGACCCACTCATTTCACAGAACTTTCATTTCAGGGCCCTGCTGGCATTAATTCAAAGTTAAAACAAAAATATCTGAGACTTCAGCTCAAATCTTCCAGCCTCAAAATTTACAAAATTGAAAAGGTGTCAAGAATGGACGTTGGGCTAATCATAGGTAAACCTGATGTAATCAAAATTGCAGACCAGCCATTGCTAAACTCAAATCTAGGAGGACTCTGTAAGATCAGCCTTCGTCTACCTTCAACTTAGAATAAAGGACTTGCATTCTCCGGAAAATAAACAAAAATAACAAAATATAATACTGCTTTATCTATTGTTACTGTACATACAAAGTCTAAAATACAATATAAAATTATGAAATTTATAAAAAATAGAGAAAACTTGTCCCAGGAGGGACATCCAGCTTCGGCAGCATTGCAAGACTCTTCTTGGGAAGACTACTCAGGTCTCACCTCCAAGGGATCTCTGGGGGAATCTGCAGAACTACACCACTGGGGATCACAGACAGATGCTGTGGGGCTTACAGCAACCAGTGCTCAGAATCTGGCAAACTGCATACCTGCTTGCAGCCAAGCAGAGATCCCAGCCAGCAGCTCTGCCCATCTGCAAAGCTGAATCAGTGACCCTGTCTGGCCAGGGAGCTCAATTGGCAGTTCTGCCTGACTTGGGGGATCAGCTGTCTGTAGAATGTGTTCTATGGGCCTGCAAGGGCAGGGAGGCAAATCCACAGCCCCGCCCAACTGCTAAGCATAGACTCAGTCCTACCCAATCAGGAAGCCTGGCCAAAGATCCTGGAGTATCCTATAGCCCCATGCAAGCAGGAAACCAAGTCCATAGCTCTGCCCAACTATGGAGCATAGCCTCTGGCCCCACATAAGCAGGGAGCCAGAACAGTGGCCCTGGGCAGTCTCAAAGCCCAGCCTATGGTCCCAACAACTTCTGAGCCCAAGCTACAGTCCTGCCTGATTGCTAAATATAGCCTATAGCTTTGCCCAAGCAGGGGGCCCAGACAGTGGCCTCCTCCCCATCCTGGCCCAATAGCAGAGCACCGAACCCACGAGATACAGCTGAAGGCACCACCTGGACAGACAGCCAGGCCAGCAACCTCCCCAATAGCACAGTGCAGCATAGCCAGCAGCCTGTCAAATCACAAAGCCCAGCCTGAGGCCCCATGTCACTTCAGGGCACAACCTACAGCCTCATCTGATTACACAGCACAGCCTGAGGCCTCAAACAACCACAAAGCCTTGCCTGCTGCCATTCCTGAACACAGAGTCCATCCACCTGTACCATACGGTCAGGGAGCCCAGCTTGAGGCAACATCTAACTAGGAGAGATTGCAGAGCCCCAACAGCTCTACCCAAACACGGAATCCAACGAGGGGCACCGCCCTGACAGGGAACACAGCCTGAAAACTCACTTAACCAGAGGTGACTTCAGAGTCCCCCTAGTGTCTCCATCTAACCTCAGAGCACAACCAGCAGCCCTGTCCAAACAGAGGGCCTACCCAGCGGTCTCACTTAAATGCAGAGCTCTGCCAAGGTAACCTCCCTGACCGCAGAGTACAGGCAGTGGCCTGGCCCAACTAAAGAGCCTACTAGCAAGCCCTGCCTATGCATAGACACTACCAACTGATCTATCCATTACTTTGAGTTGAGCTGACGGATGAAGGTCTTTCACTGCCAAAGCAAACATGTAAAGTCTAGAAAAGGAGACCACTTAATCATATGCACAAATACCAACACAAGGATACAAGGATCACAAAAAATAAGGTAAACATGATATTGTCAAAGGAAACTATAATAAAGCTCAATAACTGACCCTAAAGAAATGGATATCTATGACCTGTCTGACAGACTTCAGAATAATCCTCTTAAAGAGGTCTGGTGAACTATAAGACCACACAGAGAAACAACTAAAGGAAATTAGGAAAATAATGGATGAACAAAGAGAATTACAACAAAGAAAAAGACACTATCAAAACAACAACAAAAAAGAAAACAAAACAAAAGGAATCCTAGAGTTGAAAAAGACAATGACTGAACTAAAGAATTCAGTAGAGAGCTTCAACATCAGACTTAACTAAGCAGAAGAAAGAATCGGTGAACTCTAAGCTATTTAAAAATAATCCAGTCAGAGGAACAAAAAGAAAAAAAAATGAAAAAGAGTGAAGAAAGCCTAAGGGATTTATGAAACATCACAAAAAAATAATATATGCATTATAGGAATCCATGAAGGAGAAGAGAAAGAGATAGGGACAGAAAGTCTAATTAAAGGAATAATGGCTGAAAAATTCCCAAACATGGGGAAAGAAATGGACAAACAGATACCTGAGGCCCAAAAGATCCCAAATAGGTTGAACCCAAAAAAGGCTGCAATAAGACACATTATAATTAAATTGTTAAAATTCAAACACAAAGGGAGAATTTTGAAAGCAGCAAGAGAAAAGCAACTTGTCACATACAAGGGAGACACCCTCACCCACATAAGACTATGAGAGACTTCTCAGAAACTTTCGAAGCCAGGAGATAGTGGATGACGTATTCAAACTACTGAAAGAAAAAAGCTCAACCTGGCAAACTTGTTCTTCAGAAATAAAGAAGCAATAAAGATTTTCCCAAGCAAATAAAGCTGAGGAAGTTCACCACTAGACCTGCCTTATGAGAAATGCGAAAGGGCATTCTACAAGCTAAAATGAAATTATGCTACTTAGCACTGTAAAAATATATGAGTGTGTAAAACTCACCAAAAAAGGTCCACAGGTAGTCAAGGTCAGATTCTCTAATACTGTAATGGTGATGTGTAAATCACTTACAACTCAAGTTTAAAAGTTAAAAAACAAATGGATGAAAAATAACTATAAATATAATAATTTGTTATTGGATACACAATATTAAAAAGATGTACACTGTAACATCAGTAACCTAAAGTGGGGAGAGGAAGGAGGGAGAGGTAAAAGTTCAGAGTTTCTGTATGCTATCAAAGTTAAATTATCTGTTTAAAATAGTATAACTATGGGATATTTTATGTAAGCCTTGTGGCGACCATGAAGGAAAAACCTGTAGTAAATACACAATTATATCAAGTATCTCTTCTGACCACAATGGTATGAAACTAGAAATCAATAACAGGAGGAAAACTGGAAAATTCACAAATGACTGGAAATTAAACAAAACACTCTTGAATTCAACCAGTAGGTCAAAGAGAAATCAAATGGAAAATTCAAAAATATGTTCAGATAAATAAAAATGTAAATACAACATACTAAAGCTTATGGAATGCAGCAAAAGCAATTCTAAAAGGAGCTTTTAAAACTATGAATGCATATATTAAGAAAGAGAAAGATCTCAAGTTAACAATCTAACGTTACACCTCAAGGAACTAGAAAAAAAGAACAAACTAAGCCCAAAGTTAGAAAAAGGAAGAAAGTAATACAGATTAGAGCATAAATAAATAAAAGAGAGACTAGGAAAATACTAAAAAAGATTAACAAAACTAAGAGTTGGTTCTGTGGAAAAAACAAAGTTGATAAACCTTTAGCTAGACTAACCAAAAAAAAAAGAGGACTCAAGTAAATCAAATCAGACATGAAAAAGGAGACATTACAACAGATACTACAAAAATACAAAGGATCATAATAAAACACTATGAACAATTATATGCCAACAATACCAGTATATCTTCCTCACAATCAGAAAGAAGTGGCATTTGAAAACAAATTATAAATCTCCTCAATTGATTTTCCTCATACAACTTAATCTTACTCAGGCCAAGTTTTTGTTTAATTATTATTTTGATAGATTTTATTTATTCATTTATAATAATTTTAATATATTATTTCAGAGAATAATACAACAGATACATATCCATACAGGATTAATAAATACTAACATTAATATATTTTAACAATTTTTGAAAAATTCCAGATTTGGTTCCAGCTGACCCTTGTACATCTCCCCTATTCCATTGCCTCTATCTGCTAGCCTATAGCAAATCACTATTCTGATTTTGCATACATCTTTGTTAATCTTTTCACTTTAATCCATAAACTGTGTCCATAAACAATATTTAGTACTTATGAATATCTTTAAATTTTACATAAATGCTATTTTACTCTTATTTTTCTCACTCAGTCTTATTTCTTAGAGTTCTGTCAAATTAATATATAGACTTAATTCATTCCTCTTACCTGCTATACAGGATTTAACTGCATGGTTATACCACAAATCCATTCTAATATTAATGGAGATATAGATTATTTCTAATATTTCCCCTATTACAAAAGAACTGTAATCAAGAACTGTAATTGTAGAGCTATATGAAAGTTTTGCTAGGGGTAAGTAACTATGAGCTGAAATTTACTGAATACCTTCTAATTTATTAATAATGAAAAATTGCTTCTTAAGATGGTAGTAAGAATTTACACTTCGCCCAGTGAATTTTGAAATTTCCCATTCTCATACATTCATACTTACTATTGTCAGACTCTTCGTTTATTACCAATTTGATAAAATGTGAAATGGTTCTCTAATAATTTTTTTCAATTTCCCCTAACATGACAAGTCTTTATGTTCATTAGTCATTTGGGTTTCCTAGTCAATTAATTGCCTATTAATATCTTTTTTTTTAATATAATTGGTTTCTTTCTACTTGTTCTGTGGTAGTTCTATTTATGCTCTTGATATCAATACTTTTTTTGTTATATGCATTGAAGACATCTTTTCCCAATCTGTGGCTTGTCTCAACTTTGTATATAGGGGGGCTTTAAGAATTAAATTTTTTAAATATTTTATTCTTCCTATATTTATTAATCTTTCACTTCATAGTTTGTACTTTTTATGTCTTGTTAAAATAAATCCTTCATTACTGAGAGGCCATTAAAAAGACATAAATGAAAAAATAAATTAATATCTTTACTCACACATACACACAAAGATACTATGAAGGAAGACAGGGCAGATTTGAAAAAAAACTGAATAAAGATTCTAAATATTAAAAATATTTTCCTGAAGTTAAAACATTAATACATTGAATAACAGTTTAGACACAGCTGAATAGGGAATTAGTGAATTAGAAGAAGTATTGGAATTAATAATTCAATTCAGAGACATAAAAAGATAAAAAGGTTAAGAGACAAGAAGAATAGAATAAGGTCCAATAAACATCTAATAAGGATTTAAAACTAAAAAAGGGAGTACTCTAAATGTCTGCATAAATTATGCCTACTCTGAAGTAGGTTTTATTTTTCCCAATTTATGCAGAGAAGGGCGCTAAGGCTTAGTTGAATAATATGTCTAATTTACACAGATGTTGCATGACAAAGCCTGGATTCAAATTAAGATCTGATGCCTTCAAATTCCATTTCTTTTTTTTTTCTTTCCATTTCTTTTTTTTTTTTTTAACAGTAAGCCACATTTTTCTCCTACAAAAAAACAACGTTGGGACTCCCATTTGTGTCTGATTCACTCTATACAGAGACATTAGCAAATCAGCCCTACAAGTGCCATGTTTTAGAATTATCTTAGCAAAATAAAACCTCTATGAAACTAGAAGTTCAGCCATGGTTAATTTCATGTGAGACATAGCCATATACATTTATGAATAACAAAAATGTAATCCTGGTCTCTCACTGTATAAAAGACTAAAGACAATCCACTGAGCACTGTGATGGTTAATTTTATGTGTCAATTTGACTGGGCCATGGAAGTGCACAGATGTTCAGTCAAACACTATTCTGGGTGTTTCTGTGAGGGTGTTATGGGTAAGAGTAACATTTAAATCAGCAAACTAAATGAAACAGAGTGCCCTCCATAACGTGGGTGGGCCTCATCCAATCATCAAATCAGTTGAAGGCCTGAATGAAACAAGTAAGGGGAATTTTCTCCTCTTCACTGCCTTCAGTTGAGACATCATTTGTTTGTTTTTTTCCCTGCCTTTGGACTGGAATTATATACCAGCTCTCCTGAGTTTCTAGCTTGCCAAGTGCAGACGTTGGGACTTGTCAGCCTTCACAATCACATGAGCCAATTCCTTACAATAAATCTTTTGAGATACATGTATACATTTTATTTCTTTGGAGAACCCTGACTAATTCAAGCACCATTGCTTTTAGGGTTAAAGCTGATGAGTGAATAGCGCTAGATGTCTGAAATCAATAAAGAGGAATTGAAGGCAAAGTAAATGTAAGAATTTCACTTACATTCAAAGAACCTCTCTCCTCAAAGTGTGAAAACTACCTAATGTCACTAAATTCGTGGAAAATCTTGCTTTAAAATAAGTATATAGAGGGCCAGGAGATGCAAATTTAAGACCCAGCATCATGTTTGAGTTCTGTAGAACTTTATTAAATGTTGTCCCACTCAGGTTTCCATAAGAAAGGAACACTTACATTTCAGATCTGGATAAACATAGTAGGTTAGATCAGGAGAGCCTTTCCCATCCATATTTAACATAAAGTGACAAGAAGACAGGCTTTCCAAAAACAGAGGGTTGGTGAGCATCCAATTCACCAGCGTCCCAGTAGCACTGGCTGCTGCCCAGTTTTGGATGGGAAGCATGCAAATGAAGAAGGACACCAGGATTTACCACTGACCCTTGGGAAGAGGTAGCGCAGACTGACCACTACTGTAACAGCTACAAGATAAACTCGTAAGCAATGAAACTGCAAAAGATCTTATAGGAATTACAATCTGGAGCAAATCCTGTAGCATTTGGGATGCTTAGCAGAACAAATGGGTGACATTTAATCTGTGTCTATATTAGAAAGTCTTAGCTTTAAAAAAAATTTCACTTTTAACTTAATGTTGCATTTTAAGCAGTGCACACACAGAAAAAAGTTTGCGGACTATTGTTATTTTTGTTTGAAACATTATTTTGGTTCCTGCTGTGATCTGGTGAAAACAAATGGCAATCTGACAATTAACATCTATTTCTGAATATGACTTTACTGAAAGAGAAATGTTTCCCACACTGGAAAATAATACATTTATAGCATGAAGAACTATATAAAACAACAATGGGTTTGAAAGAAATGGATTTGTATCTCTGTTTTGGCACTTCCTATCTGTATAATCATAGCCATAATAACACTAAAAAAAAAGGTACCATTTATTGGGAACTTACTATGGACAGCAGTTGGCTCAATGCTCTACATTTATTATCACATTAATTCTTATGACAACCCTATGAGTTAGATACTATGATTTCCTTTTTTTTAAATGAGGAAACTGAAGTTCAGAAAGGTTAAATGCATTTCCCAAGATCACTTAGCATTTCAGACCTTAGGTTTCTTATCCATAAAGCTTGGGAACTAGACTAAAAACCCCCACAAAATTCCTTTCAGCTCTAACACCTATAATTTTCTTTGAGAGGCTCTTAGAAAAGAAGGACTCTATCATTATTAACATTCCCCACGATGTTCAGCACAGTTTATAAACTGCAACCACCAATAGGTATTTGTTGAAAATGGCCTAGTTTCATTTAAAAAAATCAATCCATAAATTTTACAGTTTTTATTAAACCAACAAATAAAGTGAGTGATCACAGTCAAGGGTTTTGACTAAGCATGCACCTCAAAGTAAAGAAATCTTCTCAGGAAACCAAATAAGATCCAGGATACAATCATGACCTTACAACATTTGCACTTATTCAGGGTTACAGTGGTGATTCATTTACAGCAAGATTCTCTTAGAAAAGAGTACTAGAGTATTGTCTATATCTATTTTTTTTTTAATGTTTTGCTTTGGGTGTTCAGCAAACAGAATGAGTGGCTTTGTTAATATTTTTTTTCTGAGTAGGTTTAGGGACCTTCATTAGGAAAGTTTTGGCAATGATTCATTTGCTGTCATTGTCATTCTCCACTACATTTAAGTCCACTAGGACCCAACTAACTCAAGATACTGGATTTTATTTGGAAACATGGGGCACTGAACAATGACCTAAATGTGATAGGGTAATCTTTGAGGAATGGAAGAGAGAGAGCCATTGAAAATCAAAAGCAATGTTAACATTCTGTGAAAAGAGTGATAAAAGTGCAAATCTATAGTTGTCTGGAAAACCAAAAGGTAGAGTTATAAAACCAAGAGGGAAAACAAAGTATGTTTCCCAGAACTCGATGTCCATATGACAGAAAGATAAAAAACCAAAAACTTCAGAAAGTGATGAGAAATGATAGATACATAAAAAATAAACTAGAACAAAAATAAGAGTAGGAGAGAAGCTATAATTTCAGGCGGTGATATACTTTTAGTACCATGCCATCAGTGGGACCATGGTACACTACTTACTATGTATCCAATTTGAAATTGACATCTGAATTAGGTTTAGGACCACTATATGTGTGTGTGTGTGTGTGTGTGTGTGTGTGTGTGTGTGTGTGTGTGTGTGTGTGTGTGTGTGTGTTAGACACTTTTTAATTTATTTATTTTTAACATCTTCATTGGAGTATAATTGCTTTACAATGGTGTGTTAGTTTCTGCTTTATAACAAAGTGAATCAGCTATACATATACATATATGCCCATATCTCCTCCCTCTTGGGTCTCCCTCCCACCCTCCCTCTCCCACCCCTCTAGGTGGTCACAAAGCACGGAGCTGATCTCCCTGTAAGACCTACTATGTATTTTAAAGATCAATAAACAAAATGTTATTTAATTACTACTCTTGAGTGTATACTTTATGATATGCTGCTTTTTCAGCTTTTAAAATTCTTTTGCAAGAATGTAATTCTAACATTTTATTCACCAGTACAACGTCTACAGTCATTCTAATCCACCTCCACCTTGGCTGAATAACAAAGAAAATACTGTCACCCAATTTACAAACACAGCAGTCCCCCTTTATCTGTGGGGGATACATTCCAAGACACCCAGTGGGTGCCTGAGCTGCAGATAGTACTGAACCCTATCTATATTGTGTTTTTTCCTATATGTACATGCCTATGATAAAGTTTAATTCATAAATTAGGCATAGAAAGAGATTAACAAAACCAATAATAAAATAGAACAATTATAACAATATACAGTAATAAAGGTTATGCAAATGTGGTCTCTCTCTCTCTCTCTCTCTCTCAAAATATCTTATTGTACTGTACTCACCTTTCTTCTTCTTGTGATGATGTAAAATTCACGTCCTGCCTGGGATGAAGTGGGATGGCTCGAAATTCCATCATGCTACTCAGAGCAGTGTGCAATTTAAAACTTATGAATTGTTTATTTCTGGAACTTATCATTTAATTTTTTTGGACAGAGGTTGACCACAGGTAATTGAAACCACGGAAAACAAAATGCAGGTGGAGGTGGGGGAGGAGCTACTGAATACTGAACACATTGCTAGGTATCTTGTAAGCATTGGGAATAAAAAGATGAAATTTCACGTTCCTGCTTTCAAGAATTCACAGTCTAATAGGGGAGACAGCTAATTATAAACAGGTAATTTCAACCGATTTTTTTTTTTTTTTTTTTTTTTTTTTTTTTGCGGTACGCGGGCCTCTCAGTGTTGTGGCCTCTCCCGTTGCGAAGCACAGGCTCCGAACGCGCAGGCTCAGCGGCCATGGCTCATGGGCCCAGCCGCTCCGCGGCATGTGGGATCCTCCCGGACCGGGGCACGAACCCGTGTCCCCTGCATCGGCAGGCGGACTCTCAACCACCGCGCCACCAGGGAAGCCCTCAACCGATTTTTAAAGTGCTGTGATAGGTGGAACAGGGTGCTGTAACCAAGTTTGGTCCTAAGAACATTGAAACCTGCATAGCTCAAGGTAGAGACAATCTGCTACTTTAAAGCTGCCCGCAATTTTCTTAATCACCTTTGGGGAAGGTAAGCTGCCCTTTTGGAGGCTATGTATGTGGGGTTTTGGGGTGGGATTTTGGGGGTGAAGGAGAGTGGCTTATGTCATGTCATTGGGTCACTTAGTAAAACAAAGAACAGCCTCTTTGGAGATGAAGGCATTAAGATCATGAGTAATGAAACTTCTCTGCCGCTGTCTAACAACGGCACACGGCTCATCTCTACAGCTCTCCATCATGTGCTGGGCATTGTCCTACGTGCTTTACATGTATTGACTTCTCCCACTCTATGAAGTAGGATGAGTATTAGTTCTGCTTTTTTTTTAATGAGGAAACTGAGGCCCAGAGAGACGAAATGCCCCAGAGCACGCATCAAGTAACTAGTGGGGTCAGGCTCCTAACTCATAGACTTAGAAGAGCCTGGGTGCCTGACCACTGCTCCATACTGCTGCCCCTGCCTTCAGTGTGGCTTTTCTGCAGGTAACTACAGTGGCTCAATGATGTTCACTAACTATGTGACACCACCCCCATCAGGAGGTGGGGGTCTGTGAAGCTTCCTTCCAAAGCTGGGCAGGTTCTGTGACCACTCTGACCAACGGATTATGGCAGACGTGACGTGTGCCAGTTTCTAGGTCTTAAGAGACTGGAAGCTTCCACCTCCTCTCTCCTGGAATACTCGCTACTGCGTTTTTTAAGTCAAAGACAAACATGTGTCATAAGGAATATATTCAAGAGTAGTGAGCCCTAAGATGTCATTAAGAGATTAGACTGCCCTGTTGAAGAGACCACATGAAGAGATGCTGCGGTTTTTATGAGACTAGGCGGAGAAGGGGAGGAAACAGTTGAGTCCAGCCTTCCAGCGAGCCCCTCCAAGGGCAACAAGAGAAGTGTTCTTAGACCATCCAGATAATACCTACCTTCTGCTGATATCACTGAGTGATCCCAGTCAATGCAAAGTGAAACGGAAGCTGATCACTGCCCCAAATGCTAACCCTCAAAATCATGATAACCAAAAAAAATGTTATTTTAAATGACTGAGGTTTGGAGTCGTTACTCAGCAGTAAACAGCCAGAACAGAGACATTGCCTTGGAAGTGGATATAAGGTAGGACATGAGGGAAATACGGACAGTGAAGAAAGGTAGGACACTGGGGTCTGGTGTAACACTCTTCCCACTAATAGGAGGCAGGAATCCCTGGAAGCAGTCAGGGATTTAAGAGAGAAAGACGGCACGCGTGCAAGAGAGACAGAGAGATAGTGGTTATTTTAATTTAAACTTTTATCTTCTACATGTGAGTCCTTCCTGTTATCCTTAAGCCTTCAGTAAAGTTTTATAAAACATTAGAGCTAGATTAGCGCAAAGGAAAATGTACAGCGGGACAGGGAAGAAGTAAGCAAACAGTCACACCCCACACTCCATGTAGCATAAAGTAAATGTCCTAGATCTTAGGTCAGACTGCCTGGGGTCAAATTCCAGGTCTACAAATTACTTGTTTTATCCCCTTGGACAAATTACTTAAACCTTTGTGACTCAGGTGCCCCATTCATAAAATTAGAGTTAGTCCTGACTCCTTAATGCCTCTATTTCCGTCATCAGGGAGAACAGGGAGCCTCAGAATCCTTCCTCGTCCTTCCCCTCAACACTAACAATCTTACCATGGATATCTGCCTTGAGTACCAACTTGGTTTGAGGAGGATGGAGAGAAGGGTCTAGAAACCTAGAGAGCAACTAAAATGCCAGCAGACAGCAAGCATTTTAGGCATAGAGGGTGTCATGAGAAAACAGCCAGGGGTAAGAGGATAGTCTTTGGAGAACGAGGAGTATTTCAAAATGACATCATGGCTGGTGGGTAGAGTAGAAGGTGTAGGGAGTGGCATGGGTAGAAGGACATGAGTTGGAGGGGGAAGCAAGAGCCAGACCATAAAAGCCTTATTTCCCATGGAAAATAGCCTGGACTTCGTCTTGATAGCAAGAGGGGAGCAATTACGAAGTCTGAGGTTGCAGACATTTCATACTTATCACACGTAAGTATGAAACCTTCATAAGAAATTCACAAGGCAAGTAGGGAAGGTACTGTTATTCCACCATGAATAAGGAAACTGAGGTCTAGAGATGTAGTCGCTAGGACTCAACAAGTTTGTAGTCTTCTCGGGCCTAAGCAACCTGAGGAGCCACTCAACACATACACACATAAAGAGAACAGTTACTTCATAAGTCCTTTTGCTCACCACCCTGGAATTCCACTGTAGAGACAAAAAACAATAAATATCTTCTAGGCAATCCAGCTCATACACCTAAGTTTACATCTCATGCTACAACAATGAAACGAAACAGAAGTGGGTGGGGGGTCAGTTAAAAATGCCAAGCTTTTCCAAATGATTCTTTTCAGCAAAACACATCTGTCTGTGACCTTTGTTCAACCAGACAATATCCCAATTGTCCATATAAAAAACAGTAAATGACTCTGATGGCTAAAGCACACATCAGGGTTAAGGGTGGAAAAACCCACATGACATCCTGACAATGAGGTTTCACAAATTAGTTTCACGATCAGCTTGTCTTGGCCTTTGTTGGCAATGAATGAAATTCACATTCTTTCCTGAGCAAAGAGACTTCTAAATCGAAGTCTACTTTGCTCTACATTTTTATGTTTCCATTTTATCTACAATGCTTCATTCAAAACGATTAAGGAATAAAAGAAAGTCAGTCTCTCTACAATCATTAACCTTTAAAATTTCTAACCGAGAGAGAGTTCACTGTCCAGACTCGGACGGACTCCTAACTATTCCTACTAGTTAGGAATATTGGAATTTTTCAATAATATGAGACCTTGTGCTTTTAACAGTATGCCTTTATTTTTCAGATATTAAAGCCCACAAAAAACTAGCACCTTTGCTAACATCAATGACACTGGAGGAAACAGTAGTATTCAGAGGCTCCCTCCTCTAAGGAAGAGAGAACAAACAAAAGACGTCTACCTCTATTATTCGCTGGTGGTCGGAAATTCAGCAGATGAAAGGAAATGGAGTTTCAGACCATTCCAGACTCTTTATTCTGTGACATCTCACTCTTTACTCTCACCATAACAAAACAAACAGGGAAAAAAACCCACCATTATTACTTTTCTAGTATGTGTCAGAAAACGAGCGTCTTGTAATTATTACTTTCTTTTTGCAAGCAGGTGCCATTGTTTTGCCATTCCTCCCAGATGCTCCATCCTCCCTCACCAAACACTCTCACCACGGCTACTACTGATCCCTTTATTAAGTCCTTAGATACTTCCTTAAGTTTTATCACATAGGCCCCTTGGCTCCATCCTCATTGCTCCTGCCTTAAACAATCCAAACCTCTCTTTCATTCATTCTCCACTGGAATAATCAGCATTGTCTTTCGAAACTGTAAGGCTCATTATAAACCTGCCCACCTCAACACTCATCTAAGATGATTTTTAAATTCTTCAAGATACATGTTAAATTCCTTAACATGGTCCCCTCTCATCACCTATGACTTAGCTGTAATTCTAGCCCCAGGGTGAAGGGTGGGGTGATGCAGTCCACAACTGAAAGAACTTACTCTTGTCACATGAAGCCAGCAGAGGTGGTCTAGAAGCAAATCCAAGCAATTGTTTAGTTTAGCTTGAAGTCTTTTATGTTCCAGGTCTTAAGAGAGAAGACAATCAGGTCCTTCAACAGGCCTGAGGTCCTCAGTCTAGAATTCTGGGGTATCACACAGGGTTACATGAAGTGGGTATTGTGATTGCCTCTCCAGAATAAATATTTTCCTATTGGAGGATATTTCTTCAATTCTCCAATTTCTCCTTCCTCCTTTTGGGAAACAACTTCGAGGCTTGAGCTGCATTGACCCCAGGAGGCTCTCTCTGACTGGTCTAAAGCTAGCTCGGCCATGGCATCCCTCTTGCCACAGGGAAAGATCAGTGATGGGCCCTAATCCAAACAGCCCGGAGCATTCCTCTGGCCCCCACGACTGCTTCAGAGGCAGGTACCTAATCTAAGATGCTCCCATCACCGTGAAGCTCTGGACTTTGATGAATGTGGGGAGACATTCTGTCTCTTCCCCTGGCTGTGAAGAAGGAAGCATGTGGCCTGGAGCTGCTGGCAGCTACTTGGCCACTACAGTAAAGTCAGACGAAGGATAAATCCAATACATATGTGGGTGGGGAGGCAAGGCAGAATACTCAGATAATCACAGAAAAATGGAGATTCATTCCTGAGGACATTGAGGACATTTAGGTTGTTTATTACATGAGCCAATAACTTCTCTTTACTGTTTAAACCCAGATCTACCAACTAAACCTTCCTAACTGATCCTATACCCTCTCTCTTTTCCTTCTCCAACACAGTCCCCTATTCCTTGTAAATTCTTTCCTCTCCCCACACGCACTTCATCTATTTTATCTCTGGGTCTCAGGAGAGGCTGTCAGAATTCAATTCCTTCCTCTGAGCCAGTAGGGACCTAGAAGTGTATATATGCTTCTGACCCTGTGGACAGGAGGTAGGAGGCTCTTCTGGTGCACTGATCTCAAGGTTAAATATGTTTAAAAGAAGGGCCGGTAAACAGTTTTCTGTCTTTCCACATACCCTTGCCTCTGCCCAGAATGCCCACACCAGGACTCAGGCCTTACAGATGTTGGCCCACCTTTCAAGACTTAGCGAAAGGATGAGGTTATGAAGCCAAGAGTACAACTTAGCAGCCTCTCCATCATGCTTCCTTCCCATTATGATACAGACTTCTGTCATAGCTCTTGTCATTCTTTTTCAAACTTACTTATGTTCAATTCTGACTCCCTTACCAGACCCAGATGATAAATGCCAATGAAAGCAAAGTCCCTGCCACATAGTAAAGGCTCCAAAATTTTCTTGTATGTTGTATCTCATCTATGAGCTAAAATATGGAAAGGATCAGCTTGAGACTTCTTCCATAATGGAAGTCTCCAGTGAATATTATAGACAGCAGGAGAAGGAAAGAGAGCTTTGAGGAAGATAAGATCTGAAACCTTACGAGAATGTAAAAAAGAACTTTCTACTCATGCCTGAGACACCTGACCCTTGTGCTGAATCACTCAGACTCAGCAAACCACCCAGTAGACCTCCTGCCAAACCCTAGTTAATTCGCCTTAACTAACTCACCCAAATCATTACTTCACCAACACAATGCTACCTCCTTTAAATGTAACCTAACAAACCCTATCCCTATCCTAAGCTCTTCATAAACCCTGACCTTTGCTTTTTCAAGAGGGTGCACTTGCAGCTCTCTAAGCCAGCAAGAAATAAATTCTGCTTTTATCTTTTAGATTTGAGTCCAGGGTCTTAGGAATTGTGATTCCTTTTAACAAATTATAGTCTTACTTATGGAGAGACCTAAAAACATACTCAAACTATAATGAACATGGTAACTTTCAAGTAGGTGAAATAAACTCTCTCCCAGCTAGTCCGCTTTTTCCCACATTTCCATCTCCCCACTAACCTCTCCACAAGTATTTTGTTTTCTGTTTTATCCTTTCAATAAAATAGAAATTAAAAAGGTAAAATCCATTCCTTTCTTTTCCATTCAATAAAGCTCAAAGTCAGTTGTTTAAAATTACAAGAATTATTGAACAGATCTTTAGATGAACAAGAAGAACCATAAGGATCTAAGACATAAATCATCCAAAATTTAACCACTTACTTGCCCAGATGCCCAACAATATTAGGGAGAGACATTCCCAAAGTGTCTGAGCTACATGAGATTTAAGTTTCACTGAAGAACTTCAAATAAAACTTCAGTATAGATTTCCAGCAACAAATTAGTATTTTCTAAAGGGAATTTTTTCATTTTATCCTGTTATTTTAATTCTTGAAGAGATTCTACTGCTGGTATTTTTTTTTAATGTACTCCTCTTTGTAATTTCACTGAAGCTATTTGTCTAATATAGTATCATCTTTAATTTATTTTTTAAAAATTCAATGCAGAACTTTGACTAGCCCCAAAAAGTGATTATGAAATTCAGCCTATGTGCTTTGGCACTGACATTTCACTTACGCTAGGCATGGCAGATGGGGAACTGGGCTGAAGTCTGTTTTAGCTAACTGGTAATAAAGTGGTTTGATCCTAGGAATCTTCCTTTTTATCCTCTTTGCTGATGGTTAGGATAGTATGAGAAAGCACGAGCACAGCGACCGTCATACAGGAACCACACAGTGAACGTTTTGTTCGAAGATAAAATTCAGTGTAAGAAAAATAAATATTGTGGTAGCTATTTGCCTCCAAAATATCTCTCCCCAGCCCCAGTGGCATTATCCTTACTTGCACTCTTATGGTTGGATGGGGTGAGCAGAAGAAGAGATGCCACTTCTGGAGCATTTAACTACCCCTGTGAGACCCTCCAGAGCCTTCTTTATCCTCCCACGTAGAGACTAGCTGATCTATCAGACTGGACCCCTGAATGATTATGCTGAACAGAACTTTCTAATGATCTATGATGAATATGAAACATGAGCAAGAAATAAACCTTTGTTATTTAAAGCCTCAGACAGTACCAGGTTACTTCTTACTCCACTAAGACATAAGTCTATCTTGACTGATTCAAATGTAATATAATCCCTCCAAGGTATCGAAGTCATTCAGGTACTAAAAATACATCCTGATAAAGTGATTTCACCTAAAAGTAATCTTTCTGGATACTGGTAATATTGTACTAAGAAAAGATTATATGCCACACAATTCTTGCAATTAAGAAATTTCAAGATATGGGGAGATATTACTTTGCTCAAAGGGTACAAACTTCCAGTTAAAAGATTAACAAATTTGGGGATCTAATACACAGCATGGGGATTACAGCTAATAATACTGTATCATATAGCTGAATGTTGCTAAGTGAGAAGATCTCAAATGTTCTCACCACAAAAAAGAAATGGTAGCTACATGACCAGATGGAGGTGGTAGCCAATACTAAGACGGTAATAATTTTGCAATTTATAAATGTATCACATCAACATGTTGTACACCTTAAACTTACACAATGTTATGTGTCAATTATATTTCAATGAAGCTGGAGGAGGGGAAGAAATTTTAAGTACAAACAGCATGAAAATGGCCTCTCGTTTCACTTAATGTTAAAACCTCAACTGACAAACTAAACTCTAAAATCAGAGGCCAAAGCTAAGTGAAAATAGCTCAAACCCTTTACCATACACTTCCCGTTCTAGCCCCAGTAGGGGCCAGGGCTGCCAGTATAATTGAGGTTTGTCTGCTGACTGCTGTTACCCCAGATGCTGTTGCTAATAATTATAACCAGGCCTCCCTCCCCACCCCGCTTTCCTCCTTTCCTTCTTAGCACGAGTCAACAAACTTCCTTTTAAGCTCTGTAGGGGGCACTAGCCTTTCTTTTGTTCTTGGCAGAGGGAAGAATATTTTTAGAAAATAAGTGTACTATTTTCAGAGGGGGGTCATTATCAGCCACAAAATGAGAAGAATGTGTGTCCCAAGGGCTCAGATACCCAGTTACTGAATCCGACCTCTCTGACTCCAAACCACAGAAGGCTCACCATTCTGTATTAGCTCTGGTTGCAGAAGCAATTCAGGATGACGCCTCCCCTCTCAGGCTACCTGGGCCTCAGTTCCTAGGGAACAAACAGGGCTTGCAGTCTTAGAGTTAAAAATAAAATCACATCAAGGTTGGGCGTCATAAATCTTCACTTCAGCAACTGGGTACATCACTACAAATTTCCTGCAGATCAGCTAAGTTCTTGTGACAGAAATGTAGTGCAGTGTCTCTCTGCTGGGGATAGTGTGGCCATGAAGTCGGCTCCTTCAGCTTGATAAACTCAGTCTGTGCCACTGATACTGCATGCCTGGACATCACCAGTGCCGCAAAAAAAAGAGAGAATATGTAAATGTTCTCCATAGATTTGTATGTTAGACTCCTGGAGGCCTTTCTTCTCCCCTCCCTACCTCTCCTCCCCTTCTTATAATTGAAACAGCACTCTGGAACCAAACTCTCCCTTTTCCAGAGTTCCTTAACATTTTCTCAAAGAACAGTCCTATTAATTCCTAAATTAAGCTTGCCTTCTTTTACCATCATGGCAAAGTGCAATTACAGTTTAAAGGGAATATTTATGTACATTAGTTAACGACATCATTGCAACTTACCGCTCACACATCAACACTTAATTAGTGTAAGCATAAGTGACATAATTGCTACAAGGCATGCATTTACTAGTAATGTGAGGTAATTTCATGCACTATGCACATTTTAAATATCTACTTTATACTCTGTCAGGCTGAATCTTTTAAATCAATAAGGGATATTTACATGGATCAGAAAGTGGTATTCTTCCCTATTGTAGACAAAAACACTGCTACGGCCTTTTGAAGCATTTAATACCCTACAGGATTTTTAAAGGCAAAAGGTTAAAAATGGGCTGCAGTCCCTGCCCTCGGGGATAAAGAGAACCCCCTAACATATATAGCATTATCCACATTAATTATACGCGTTGTTCTCCTTCATTTACAACTATTTAATATGTATTTAAATGTCTCTCCAGGTATTACAACTTCTAGATTAGAAATATTTCTGTGAAATATAGTGGTTCTGTAAAATGGGGAGTTCCAAAGCCCCCCTCAAAAATTGCAAATACTTCTAAGAAGTTATGAAGAGAGGCCTTTCTAAAATGTACATTTTTAAGCTGTGACAAAGTGAGAGAGTGGCATGGACATATATACACTACCAAACGTAAAATAGATAGCTAGTGGGAAGCAGCCACATAGCACAGGGAGATAAGCTCGGTGCTTTGTGACCACCTAGAGGGGTGGGATAGCGAGGGTTGGAGGGAGGGAGACGCAAGAGGGAGGAGATATGGGAACATATGTATATGTATAACTGATTCACTTTGTTATAAAGCAGAAACTAACACACCATTGTAAAGCAATTATATTCCAATAAAGATGTTAAAAAAATAAATAAATTTTTTTTTTTAAATTTTAAAAATAAAATAAAATGTACACTTTTTCAAAGCAACTCCCTGCAGAGAATTCTCCAGTGGCTGTTCCTATGCTTCACTGTCAAGTCCGAACCCCAGCCTGAGACAGCATCAGCCCTTCCTGATCTAGCTCTAATCCACCTTCCAGCCTCCCAGGAAGCTGCACTCCAATCACTCCGAAGACTGGGCTTGTCCCTCTCCTGTTGCTCATGCTATGCTCTCTTCCTGCCTGGGGTCCCCGCTCTCCTTCTCGTGTCAGCTCGTCACAGGTCCCTACTGCACGCTCCTCTCTCACATCTTGCGGCATCAATCACAGGGCGTGGTGTGACTCACGCATCTGTGTCCCACACTAGATGTCGGACAAGACTCAAATGATGAACTGGATTTCACTTAGCTGATCTCTATGTAACTATGATGAACACAGTTTCCTACAGTGGCAGGAGAGTGTAGTGAATGAGAACCTGGGCTCAATTCAAGGTGATTTTAGTGAAAATACTTCTCTGTGCCTCAGGTCCCTCATGTGTAAATGGGGAGAAATGGCTTAAATGCCAACTGCATAGGTGGGCTGACTCTAGTTGGAGTCCTTGGACTCTTGGACATGGATTCTTTCCCCCAGGCTGTTTCTCTGCTACCCAAGCCCACCTTTATCCCTGAATCTCATCTACAGGCCTGTCCTATCTCACTCATGTACCGAGCTCTGTTTCCCAACATCCCAGCCCTGGAGAGCAACTAGGCCCCCTGCTGCACTAGAGCAAAATTTTCACAGTGCCATCCACAGCAATGCTGTACTTCTAAATTAGTTTTTCCCCCCAAGAAGGCAATCAACACTCCACCTCAAGATAGCAGTGTCCTAGATTTAAGTTCTACCTCAGCTACTATGTAAGTTATTTCGCAGCTATTTAAGTACCAGCTATAGGCATGCCTCAGAGATACTGCACGTTGGGTTCCAGAGTGCCACAATAAAACAAATATGGCAATAAAGCAAGTCACACGATTTTTTGGTTTCCCAGTGCATGTAAAAGTTATGTTTACACAATACTGTGGTCTATTTGGTCTAATAAGTGTGTAATAGTATTATGTCTTAAAAAAAGTAAATATCTTAATTAAAATATGCTTTATTGCTAACAAATGCTAACCACCATCTGAGCCTTCAGCAAGCAATAATATTTTGCTGGTGGAGGGTCTTGCCTCAATGTTTGTGGCTGCTGATTGATGCTGAAGGTTGGGATGACTGTGGCAACTTTTTTTTTTTTTTTTTTTTGGCCATGCCCCGTGGCTTGCAGGATCTCAGTTCCCTGACCAGGGATTAAACCCGGGCCATGGCAGTGAAAGCACCAAATCCTAACCACTAGACCACCAGGGAACTCCCAGGGAATTTCTTAAAAATAGAACAATAGTGAAGTTTGCCGCATTGATTGACTCTTCCTTTCAGGAACAGATTTCTCTGTAGCATACAGTGCTGTTTGATAACGTTTAACCCACAGTAGAACTTTTTCAAAATTGGAGTCAATCCTCTCAAACCTGCCACTGCTTTATCAAGTAAATTTATTGAATATTCTAAATCCTTTGTTATTTAAACAATCTTCACAGTATCTTCCACAGGAGCAGATTCCATCTCAAGAAACTACTTTCTTTGCTCATCCATTAGAAGCAACTACTCATCCATTAGTTCCATCATGAGATTGCAGCAATTCAGTCACATCTGCAGGCTCCACTTCTGATTCTAGTTCTCTCGCTATTTCCACCACATCTGCAGTTCCTTCCTCCACTGAAGTCTTGAACACCTCAGAGTCATCCATGAGGGTTGGAATCAACTTCTTCCAAACTCCCATTAATGTTGATATTTGGACCTCTTCCCATGAATCACAAATGTTCTTAATGGCATCTAGAATGGTGAATCCTTTCCAGAATGTTTTCAATTGACCTTTGCCTGGGTCCATCAGAGGAATCAGTATCTATGGTAGCTATTGCCTTACAAATTGTATTTCTTAAATAATAAGATTTGAAAGTCATAATTACTCCTTGATCCATGGGCTGCAGAATGAACATTGTGTTAGAAGGTATGAAAACAACATTAATCTAATTGTACATCTCCATCAGAGCTCTTGGGTGACCAGGTGCATTGTCAATGAACAGTAATATTTTGAAAGGAATCTTTTTTTTCTGAGTAGTAGGTCTTAAGAGTTGGGCTTAAAATATTCAGTAAACCATGATGTCAACAGATGCGCTGTCATCCAGGCTTTGTTGTTCTGTTTATAGAGCACAGACAGAGTAGATTTAACATAATTCTTAAGGGCCCTGGGATTTTGGGAATGGGAAATGAGTACTGGCTTCAACTTCAAGTCACCAGCTGCATTAGCCCCTAACAAAGGAGTCAGCCTGTCCTCTGAAGCTTTGAAGCCAGGCACTGACTTCTCCTCTCTAGCCATGAAGGTCCTGGATGGCAACTTCTTCCAAAAGGAGGCTGTTTTGTCTACGTTGAAAATCTGTTGTTTAGCGGAGCCACCTTCATTAACTACCTCAGCTAGATCTTCTGGACAACTTGCTGCGGCTTCTGCAGCAGCACTTTCTGCTTCACCTTGCACTTTTATGTTATGGAGACAGCTTCTTTCCTTAAACCTCATGAACCAACCTCTATTAGCTTCAAAACTTTTCTTCTGCAGCTTCCTCACCTCTCTCTGCCTTTGCAGAATTGAAGAGAGTTAAGGCCTGGCTATTGATTAGACTTTGGCTTAAGGGAATACTGTGGCTGGTTTGACCTTCTACCCAGACCACTAAAACTTCCTCCATATCAGCAGTTAAGACTGCTTTTCTTTCTCATAGTTCACATGCAGTGGCGATTTTAATTTCCTGCAAGAATTTTTCCTTTGCATTCACATCTTAGCTAGCTGGTTGGTGCAAGAGGCCTAGCTTTCAGCCTATCTTGGCTTTCAACATGCCTTCCTCACTGAGCTTAATCATTTCTAGCTTTTGATTTAAAGTGAGAGACGTGTGACTCTTCCTTTCACTTGAAGACTTAGAGGCCACTATAGGGTTATTAATTGGCCTAATTTCAATGCTGTTGGGTCTCAGGAAATAGGGAGGGCTGAGGAGAGGGAGAGAGGTGGGGAACAAAAGCCAGTCAGTGGAGCAATCAGAACACACACAACACTTATCGATTACGTTCACTGTCACATATGGACGCGGTTTGTGGTGCCTCAAAACAATTACAACAATAACATCAAAGATCAGAGATCACCATACGAATATAATAATAATGAAAAGTGTGAAATATTGCAAGAATTAGCAAAATGTGACACAGAGACACAAATGCCATTGGAAAAATGGTGCCAAGAGACTTGCTTGACACAGGATTGCCAGAAACCTTCAATTTGTAAAAAACGCAGTATCTGCGAAGGGCAGTAAAGTGAAATGCAATACAACCATGTATGCCTATTTGTTTATTCAGGATGCAAAGGTGAGTGAAAACTACCTCATGGAATGCAAATGATTCCAAATGAGTCTGGGGCAGGTCTTAAACCTGTCTGAGGCTGTTTCTTTAATGTGGAGACCATAAGCCCCTACTTAGAGGTCTATGATGAGGATAAAAAGAGAAAACGTATATGGGGATATATTATAAACAGTAAAGTGCTATGCAAATCAGGATTATAAAATTCTTATCCCTTCTCAATTTTCTTCCAATTCTAAGTCCATATTAACCTAGCAGCGAATGGGGCGTAGCTAAATGCACTTTCCTCCACAGTTTCTTTCTGCGGAGCAGGCAGCATTCCCCGTAAGTTCAGACCTTCCTGCTTGACAGGCTAATGTGCTGTTGCCATCCCCCTTGATATTAGTCTAATTCTGATTTGAGGCTACGGAAGTGACAAGTGAAGCTATTTTAGAGGTGCCTGGGGTCGTAAAACATTTTGAAAATTATTTTGCTGTCGAAGTCATGTCAGAATAAATCTGCATGAAGATTCTGTGGTTCTGAACTGAACATGAGGTGCCTTTCTGCTTATGCTCTGGAGAGGGCTGGCATGATGAACACTGCCATCATCAGTCACTTTGCTGAATGCCAGAGCGGCCCGCACTGAGCCCACTAAGCCAGGGCCTCGGGGATTCGCTCAGCCACTCTGAGGAAGCTTTGCAACCAAGAGTGCCTAGAAGCGTCCAGGAATAGGACATAAAAAGTCTCTTGCCACCAAAAGACACACTTTTTTAAGTGTCAGAAAGGAATGTCTTTTTTCAACAGGAGAGATCCAGAAAGCATCGAGGGGTGTTATCCATCTTGTACTTTCGCAAAGAATGATTGAGAAAACTTGTAAAAACCAGAATTGAAATTCTCTAGCCATTTATTCTTTTCTCTCAGTCTGTGCATTGAGCCTAGCTGCCCTGTTTAAATAATGATAGAAATAAATCCAATGAATATGGGAGGACACTGACACCCGCCCCACCAAAAAAAATAGACAGCTATTTAACAATAGCTCTGAACTAGGAGTTTTCAAACAGAGGAAACCAGGAGGTGTCATAGAGGTGTCTTACTTATGACCACAGATGGGAGAGGAGCTTATGGAGAAACCAAGGGTGGTGGGACCAGAGTCTGCACTACAAACCTCAGTTAACCTCAGTGAAGTTAACTATTTCACTTCTATCTGTGTATTTTTACAGGGTGGGAATCCACATATACAAAAGATTAGCTCTACCTCCAAAGTACCAAAATGACTGAAGAGACAAAGGTAATTTCTAAATATTTTTTCTTCTAAGCCTCGCAAACTAAGCTATGATGTCCTTCAGGATTAGAACCCTATGTTATCCATTTATGTATCTACCATATCACATGGTGCTCTATGCAGAGAACATCACCCATGTGTGCGTGTGGAATGAATGAATGAGCAAATAACTATGAACAAACTAAGAGGAAGAAAGAGGAGGGAGATGAAGAGAAGGAAAAAGAAATGAAAGGAAAAAAGACGAACTGCATAGAGAATAACTAGCACATAAAATTCATGAATAAAAATCAGAAAATATGTTGGTTTGTTCAGCTTGAGCTGCCTGGCTGATAAAAAGCAGCCAGGTAAGTCGAGGGCTTTGTCAAAGGAAGAGAAAGTCATTGCAACGTGTTCTTCTTCCTGTACTTTGTTTACCTTCCTCCGCAACTGTAGACCCTAACTGGACACGAAGAAACAGAAAGAAAGGTACCTTTCAGATGAAAATTCCTCTTGCATTTCGCTAAGTTATCTCAATGTCCCGGTTCCTACAGCCTTCTACAGATCTATAATTCTAGAACACGGGGGCTGAGATTATTCTGCCTGTTGCCATCACTTAATTCTATGCACAAAGGTCATTCAAACATAGCGCCACCATCACATAAGTCTGCCCCACTAATGCACTAGGAGGATTCAAAGTGGTGTATCAGATTCAGCAGCTTTCAGACAAAGAATATTATTTTTAATGCACTGTGGCAAAGTAAGCGTCAATGGTGCTTTTGACCTTAATTATTTGTGATAATAACTAGCTGAATAGAAGCACATGGTTCTCCGAGATGAAAGAGCATATTTCCACAAACCTCCATCAAGTAACTATTATTGATGATTCTAATCTTTTTCAATAAATATTTCAGAACATGGCAGAATCATGGTGTCAGTAGGAGACACGCTCAGAATGTCCTCCTGGATAGGGGCTATTATTTTTCTAGCTACACGAAAAAGAGAGAGCTTTTATCTCCCTTCTCAGTAGACTGATCTATTTATGTCACAAACCTCCACTCAAAGGTTTTAATAGCTAAAAAACAGTTGCTCCATGTCTTCTTTCAAACTCCTAAACCATTCTTGCCCTCCATTTGCCTCATGTACGTCAAATTATATCTGCCCACCATCTTCAAAAGCTCTAACTCTAGGCCCTGGGGAAAAGTTGCATTTGAACAAGGATGGGTCTAGACTTGGTATAGAGTAGAGACTCAAGATGAGTTTGGATAAGCACAGATAAACTTCAAAATAGGGCCAGCCCTACTTGTATAACTCATCTGCCCTGTTTGGCTTACTATTCATTGGGTTTCCAAAACTCCAATTTACAATCCACAATAAAACATTTGTCAAGTTACTTATAGACAAGATTGGACATCTATTTTATAAAAGTAACGATATAGTAACAATAATAACAATACCTGCAACTTTTAGCTGTCTTCTGGCTCTTCAGTGATGAAAACAAATACAACAAAATCCTAACTATTGCTAGAAGACAAAGGCTTGGGTCAATTGTATTTTCTCTCTGAAGGAGCAAAAGTCTTAAAAACACGGGCTGGATATTTCATACCCTTCAGCCATGCTGTACTTCAGTAAATGGTGAGCGCTCAATGATCCTCACTGACCATGAGTACATAAAGAATGGAAAGTTCCAGCTAGGCTTTGCAGGAAAACTGAGAAATGAAGCCAAGTTACCAAAGGAGACCCACTGAATCACACAGATCCTACCTCCAGATTGTGTCTCGCACAGCTTCCCACTTCACTGCTACAGGCCTGATTCAGACACCGTTAACTCTGGCCGGGGCAACTGCTCTTGCCTTCAAACAGCTTCCAGAAGGGTGGATCAAAATACACTTCATCTACAAAACAATTAAGTAGATACAGGATCAGAGTGACATCCAACTTCTTACCAGCAACCCTGAATGTTAGAAGACAAAGATGCATTCAAAGTTCCACAAGATTCTGGACCTAAAATTCTATGGTCATACAAAATACCAATCAAGCACGGAGAAAAAATAAAGGCATATTTGGATTCTGTGCACGGCACAGAATGCTGATAAACCAAGTACTGTTTTTGAATCCGACAAAAAATGAGCATCTACTACAGACAAAAAATGAAGTTGAAACCAAAAAAGGGAAGACGTAGGATTCCAAAAGAAAAAAGCTACTCCAAGAGTGCAAGACACTTTGTGAGGCTAACAACCTTGGAGTGGTAGGTAGATCAAAAGAGCAACCAGCCCAGATATAGCTGGAAGTCAATGTGCTCCAGGAGGGTTTTCTCTGGGAAGAAAATATTGCTTTTGCAAAAAATGAGGCTGGATCATTTTGAGAACATTGTTTAAAAAAATCCCTCTGATTCTGACAACCACTGGTCCAAAAATGCATTAAGTAAAGTAAGAAATTCATTTATTAAAAGTCAATAAAAAAGCAAAGACAGAAAAAAGAAGAGCTACCCCAAAAAGCCATTGTTTAAATATGAGTCATGTTAAAATGAAGCAAAACTGTAATAAAAGCAAATGCATTTGACTTTGACACTAGAAACATCCTTCCGCAAATGGCAATAATGTTATAACGTTGAACGTAAAAGGAAGGAAATGGAATCCAACACCTTTATTTGAATTTGCGGTGAATAATATCTACATAACCATAAAAACAAATAATATTTATTGGTTTTCAGCCTTCAGTAAAAGCTAAAGACAAAGCTCATAACGATTATGGCTTCAGAAAGAAAGGTAAATGTTTCACCATGACTATGTAAAGTTAAAAGAAAAGCTGCCAGAAACTGCGAAGTGAAAGGGCGAAAGAGGTAATAGAAGGAAGAGCAGGAATATAGCATAATATTTAGACTTATGAAATTAATCACAGGAAGGAGTAAAAATAGAAATGTATAAAAGCGGTTGGTTTGGGGAAGTGAAACTGAGGTTGAGGAAGAATAAGCAGAAAAAAATTATGTGTTCATTTAAAACCTGTCTCTGCGTACACAAAGTAAACAATACATATATCAAATAATCATGTTGTACACCTGAAGTACGTACAATTTTTATTTGTCAATTATACCTCAATAAAGCTGGAAAAAATAAATGAACAGACATCCATTGTGTATTTCCTTTAAATCAATGATATACATAAAACATATTAATATGGACAAAAGGAGATCTCAAATGAAAAAGCACAGCATCACCTCAAATATATGTTTGTGTTGGGTGTACATGTGCTTAGGAAAAAGCCCCGAAAGATACATGCCAGCTCATTCATGTCTGTACATCTAGAAAATGGATTACTGGTGATTTGTCACTCTCTTCTTTCCATCTTTACAGATTACTTGATTCTTTTTTTTTTTACAATTAGCATATATCTAAACAACAGAAAAAAAATTTACTCTTGAAAATTAAATTTTAAAACTGTTCTTAATCCTACAATTGGCCAATTCTAAAATACCAACATACTACTTCTAGATTTTTTAGTATTTTTAAATATTTTTAATATTTTAATATATCATTGAAGTGGAATCATGACTATATATATTAACATTTTACGTAAATGGGATTATACAGATTATACCATAATTTGTTTCAAGCTATTCCCCGTGCGTTTATTTACAACACGCTCATACCTTCATATATCACCTATTACACAAACTAGCCAGAATGTCTGTTTGTCCAACATGTCTGCTTTCCCCAGAGGAGAAGATCCTGAAGCCAAGAACCATGTTTTAATAATCCTGTATCCCCAATTCCTTGCACATCAAAGGCATGTAGTGTGAATTTTGATCAATTTGAGAAAAAGTTCGATGTACTTTCCCCCTGTGTACAGAGTTACCAAATATTCCCCTTCACAAATACTGTGTTCATGCACACAACAAAAGAAGCAGGGTGGCTACGTAGCAACGTAAGTCCCTGATGTTGCTCCCTCTTCCCTTCCTGATCATCTGAACAGTTAGGAGGGCTTTTCTTTCCTGCTTGATCATTCCACCTGAGCAAAAGTAACCTCTCCTAAACGCTAACTGTCCAGCAGGAGGGCTTTTGTGGGCATTCTGACGAGCCTCCAGCAGAGGGTGCAGCTGTTCCCAACAAAGATCTCTGAGATTGTAGAAAGTCTCTTTCCAAGAAGAGATCCCCTTCCCTTCTGCTGACAGATCTCCACTCTT